>NC_133372.1:7847424-7911735 GCF_049309525.1 Garra rufa | reverse complement strand
TTACTAGAAATTTATTTGCAGATTGAACAGTAATTAGACCCAGGTTACAAGGGTTTAGTTTCTCGCTGTTATTTGAAGAAATTATATTTGATTATATTTGACAATTCCTATGCAATGCACAAAAAATGGCATTTGGAATTTGCCCCAATTCTCTCCCTCTCGCTATGTCACTCTTCGGCATCAGCGACCTCCTCAGCAGCTTTGGGGCTAATTAGCACATGCTAGCAATTATCAAACATCAGTTAGACATATGTGTTAATATGGACCGCTGCCATTGGAAAGGAACCAGTCTGAGAGAATCTCCTTCTCATCTTCTGTAATAAATGACCATAGTCAAAATGCCAAGTGTTTCAACACTGGTGTCATGGCTAAGAGTGCAGCGCCTGTCAGAATGATACTAATTTGTGATGATTAGCTTATTTGTAAAGGGCGTAACTGGTTGATTCATGCAAAAGATCCCCCCCCCCCCCCCCCCCCCAGCATCACAGGGGTTGTATTGACTTATTTTTATTAATTTAATCTTATATATTTTTATATTATTTACATGTTAATTTACTATGGTTTCACAATGATGCCAATGTCTCTTTTATTATTTATTATATTTTAGAACATTTTGGTGGACACTACAGTACCATAACCATACATTAGTGTTAGCTCAGAGTCCACTTTGTACAGTCCAAGTCAAGTCCAAACACTTAAACTAATAGTTCACCCAACAGTGAAAATGAAAACGTTTCTTTCCTCTGGTGAACACAATAGAAGCTATTTTAAAGAATGAACAGTTGCCGGTAGCCATTGACTTTCATAGTATAAAAATATATATATACTATGGAAGTCAATGGCTACCACCAACTGTTTAGTTGGGGGATGTTTTTAATATATTGTTATCTTAATTAAGTTAGCTTAGGAAAGCCAATTTACCGATCTATTATTTAAAGGGTTGGTTCATCCAAAAATGAAAATTTGCCCATGATTTACTCATCCTTCAGGCTTCCTAGGTGTATATGACTTCCTTCTTTCAGATGAATCCAGTCAGAGTTTTATTAAAAATTATCCCGGCACTTCCAAGCTCTGCAATGGAATAGGTGGGTATTTTACTTCCTGAAGTCTAATAAAGTGCATCCATCCATAATAAAAATTGCCTCAAATGGCTCCGGGGGGTGAAACGCCTCCTGTAGCGAATTGATCTGTTTTTGAAAGAAAAATATCCATATTTAAAATGTAATAATCACTTTAATCTTGCTTTCGCCAACTGGTTGTAGGAGCTGGATTATGGATGGATGCTCTTTGTTGGACTTGTTTTGGACTGATGAAGAGAAACTCTCGCCTATGCCATTGTAAAGCTTTGGAGTGCCAGGATATTTTTTTTATATAACTCCGACTGGATTCATCTGAAAGAAGGAAGGGTAAGTAAATCATGGGATAATTTTGGGTGAACTAACCCTTTAAGCTTCTTCTTCTTCTGAGACTAAATTTGAAATGTATCTCAATGTAGCTGTCACAAATTGAGTCGTCCTGTCATTTAACTCTTGCACTACACATCATGGACTTCATTCCCCACAAGCCACTGCACTATTCACTGCATTCACCTGCTCCCTGTTCTCACTGCACTGATCACTGCTCACACCTGCAGCTCATTCACACACACACACACACACACACACACACACACACACACACACACACACACACACACACACACCTGCAGCTCATCACACGGACAGCTTATATGCCACTCACACACACAGCTTCCGTGCGAAGTCTTATCGTTCCTCATGGTCGTAATTCTGAGCGTTTCTTCCCGTGTTTGTTTTCCCGTGTGTTTGATTCCTGGACTCCCTCCCGTGATTGATTCTCGCTGCCAGCCCCGACCTTTCTGCATGTTTTTTTGACTACGATTTCTGCCTGCGTGTTTGTTTTGTCTCTAATAAATGCTGCGAATGGATCCGCACGTCTCTGACCCTCCTTGTGACAGAAGACTTCGCCGCACCAGGATCCAGCAGCCTTATCCCACCACCAGCGCAAACATGGACCCAGTCAACCAGCTACTTAATCTGCGACAGGGATATCTACCCATTGAGGAATATGTTCACCAGTTTTGTGAGTTGTCCAAGGAAGTACCGTTTTATGATGAAGTTATGCTTAAGGAGTTATTCCGTTTTGGACTGAATGAGCCCATTAAATCATGGTTCCCTGAGGGGAGGTTCAATTGTAGTTTAAAGGACTTTATGGACTATGCACTCATTTTGAGCAGTTCTTCTTTCACTGTGGATATCACTGAGGACAGTTGCACCAAACTAGAGCCACAGCACAAGATGTCTGCCAGCCCTGAGCCACCGCACAAGATGTCTGCTAGTCCAGAGCCTGTTCACAAGATGGCCGCCCTTCCTGAGTCAGTTCACAAGATGGCCGCCTTTCCAGAGTCTACACGCAAGATGGCCTCCCTTCTAGAGTCTGTTCACAAGATGGCCTCCCTTCTAGAGTCTGTTCGCAAAATGGCTGCCCTTCCAGAGTCTGCTCTCAAGATAGTCACCCTTCCAGAGCCATTGCACAAGATGGCTGCCCTCCCAGACCCTCCGCTGGTCCCGCCTGACCTTCCACAGTCTCTGCTGGTCCCGCCCGACCTTCCAGAGTCTCCGCTGGTCCCGCCCGACCTTCCAGAGCCTCCGCTGGTTCCGCCCAGCCTTCCAGAGCCTCCGCTGGTTCCGTCCAGTCGTTCTGAGATTCCTGTCTGCCCGGTTCAGGCCACGGAGGCCATTTATGGACTGTTGAGTTTCCCACCCACCCTCCCTACTGCTCCAGTCCCACCACCTCTGTCTCCTGACAGTCCCTCTGCTCACCCTCAACCCACCTGTGGTGCAGAGGACTTGCCGTGGGACTGCCAGTCTCCATCGGTGCCCTGGCTAGAGGATCCCTCACCATCGCCTCCAGCCTCAGAGTCCTGGACTCCGCCTCGGTCCTCCGACCCTGCGGCTCCACCCCGGCTCTCTGCTCCCTCGTCTCCGCTGTCGGCCGTCGGTCCACCAGCTCCACCGGGCTCCATCGTCCCTCCGGCTCCGCCCTGGTCAGTCGTCGCCCCACCTTCGCCTCTGGACTCTACTCCTCTGTCACAAATTGAGTCGTCCTGTCATTTAACTCTTGCACTACACATCATGGTCTTCATTCCCCACAAGCCACTGCACTATTCACTGCATTCACCTGCTCCCTGTTCTCACTGCACTGATCACTGCTCACACCTGCAGCTCATTCACACACACACACACACACCTGCAGCTCATCACACGGACAGCTTATATGCCACTCACACACACAGCTTCCTTGCGAAGTCTTATCGTTCCTCATGGTCGTAATTCTGAGCGTTTCTTCCCGTGTTTGTTTTCCCGTGTGTTTGATTCCTGGACTCCCTCCCGTGTTTGATTCTCGCTGCCAGCCCCGACCTTTCTGCATGTTTTTTTGACTACGATTTCTGCCTGCCCCTGTGTGTTTGTTTTGTCTCTAATAAATGCTGCGAATGGATCCGCACGTCTCTGACCCTCCTTCCTTGTGACAGTAGCTCAATGTATCTATTCTAGAACAACATGCTAAATCATTCTAACAACATACTAGAACATGCCAGCAACATGCTAATTATGCTGAAAACATGATAGCAACATGTTAAATTATGTTAACAATGTGATAAATCATGGTTGTTCACACACTTTACTCATCTACCCTGCTAAAAATCAAAAGACACCATCACAAAATTTGTAATGGTTTTACTGGTTATAATGGGACTTGTATTGGTTTTAATGAAAACTATATTGGACCCTGTGGGTCTCTACTGGTAATTGGTCACCTTCTATTGGTGGCTGGTTAAAACCACTAAATCCTAATGAAATTCATGCTGGAAAAAAACAGCTAAAACCAGCCTAGGCTGGATGGCTGGTTTTAGCTGGTCAGCAGGCTGGTTTTAGAGGGATTTTGGCCACTTTTCCAGCTTGGAAAGGCTGGTCAGGCTGGTCTTAGCTTGTCAGGCTGGGAGACCACCAGCTAAAACCAGCCTGACCAGCCTGGGAGACCAGCTAAAACCAGCTACTTCCAGCTTAAACCAGCTAAGACCAACCAACCAGCCTTGGGATATGTCCAAATCACACTACAGAAAACATTTTTTTTAATGGATTTAATGGTTAAAAGTTAATGGTTTTAGCAGGGTAGTTTCATGTTGCTTGTTACTTATTTTTATCTATCAAGTTACTAATGACGAATTGAATTGGATTGTGCTCTGAAAATGGTCTGAGTCCAAAATGAACTCTTTGAATGAATGAGTCCCTGTCAAGTTCGAGTTCAAGTCCACCCGAGTTTTATTCATAATTAACCCTTCGCAAACAGCTTGATTGACAGGCGATCTGACCAATCATAACGCCAAATCTGCCATTCTGTCTGACAAACAAATCAGACAGGAGAGTAGATTAACTTCAGTGGACTTAAACATTTTCTTGTCTGTCTGCATATTGTTAGTTTCCTCTTTGCTCCGCAATGTATTTTTCAGTGCGTTAGGACATGATGTGTAGTGTGAAAATGGCATTGTTTGTCGGATAAAGCAACAGTTACTTAGAAGGGGCGAGTTTTTGTGAATGGTTAATTGCAGTCCAAGTCCAGTTCCCTTTCTACCTAACTGAATTCTACACCATCTAATCTGATCTTTGCTGCTTTATGTATCATTATACAGTATATCCTCTTTGAAGCTTCTCTTATGTCCGGTTCACTGTAGTCAACAGTGTTTACAACAGTCTGAAACAACAAGCATCTAAACTTTACCTGGAGCAGATATCTATGTAAAGCCTGAGAGGCCATCAGTGGCAGACTGTGTATCTGGATTATTCATCTCCCTGTCCACTACTCCTTCCCTTACAAAGCATGATGGGAGTCTGCAGTTTGTTTTGGCTCTAGTCTATTCCTGTGAGACCGTCTGGCCCCCTGTGAGGGTCATCCCTCTTGATGCCATGCGTGTCATCGCCCCTCAGTGAAACAGGAGAAAATGATGGACCTGATACATATGAAACAGCGCTTCATACATATGCATGCCATTGAGGCCGAGCGGGGGTTGGGCCATACGGAGTGGAGCGGGAAATTGCTTGCTGGCCAGACACAGGGTTGGAGCTATTTAAATATGCATGAGGGCCCAGTGTCATGGCATTAGGCCACTCCTCAAAATGCATATTTATTTGCATGGTATCTGTAATAATGAAACGGCTTGTGTCATTTTTCATGTATGATAGAGTGTGGTTTGGGGCTCGACGCTGGGGACGACACAAAGAGGCTTCAAAACAAACTGTCACGACGTAAGGTGATCCTTTTGGTGTTGTTGCTCAGCTCACAAACTGTATTTTTTAGCAATGCATTAGTACTTATGGCAACCAACACGATCTTGTGAGAAAATGTAACTATTTTATTAAATGCCAATTTCATATAAATTTATATCATGTGATTTGCTTGGAAACCTAACCACCAATAGAGTGTAAGCAGATCATACGTGACCCTGGGCCACAAAACCAGTCATAAGGGTAATTTTTTTTTAAATTGAGATTTATACATCATCTGAAAGCTGAAAAAAATGCTTTCCATTGATGTATAGTTTGTTAGGATAAGACAATATTTAGCTATTTAAAAATCTGGAATCTGAGGGTGCAAAAAAATCTAAATATTGAGAAAATCGCCTTTAAAGTTGTCCAAATTAAATGCATTTTACTAATCAAAAAATAAGTTTTGATATATTTAAGGTAGGAAATTCACAAAATATCTTCATGGAACATGATCTTTACTTAATATCCTATCCTATCCCTTAATATTTTTGGTATTAAAGAAAAATAAATAATTTTGACCCATACAATGCATTGTTGGCTATTGTTACAAATATACCCGTATTATATTTTCTTTGTAAAAAGTACTCCAATAATGTTTGTTTTAAATCATTTTTAAAAATAATTTAAATTAAATTGATAAAAAATCATAAAAATTCGCCACAAATTCACCGAAATGTAAAATAGTTAGCACAACATTAACATACAAAAGGAAAAATCATGAATGAGATCTCTTAAATAGCTAAACTGTTTGTTCTAGATGGCAATGCAACAAAGTGGAGAGTAAATGGAGACCTTGCTCAGTATTTTTGCTCAAAAAGTCTAATTTTGCTATAAATTCAAATGCATTTCACAATTTTTTTCCAAAGATCAAATGATCTGAGCTAATCGAAACACATTAATTTTATAACAAAATACTCCTGCTGTGCCAACAATTGACTACCCCTCCCCCCAATTTAGAATAAAACCAACAATAAGCATAACTGAGATGTCCATGAGCTATAAAAGAGTAGCCTCTGAGCAATAAAATTGCCCTTTGAATTAGCCACTCTCTTAAAAAATTAAGATTTGCCAATGGCTTCAGTGGTTCCATGAAGAACCTTTAACATCTATGGAAACTTTCCATTGATCAAAAGGTTCTTTTTTAGTCAAAATGTTCTTTGGATATTTGAAATGTTCTACACTCTAAAAATATTGGCTCACAGAAAGGTTCTTTGTGGAATCAAAATGGCTCTTCTGTAGCATCATTTTGAAAATGACTGCATTCAACTTGAGTTAAAAAAAACTACTAATTTTCTGAAGAATAAATGTGACCCTGGACCACAAAACCAGTCGTAGGTAGAATAGGTATATTCGTAGCAATAGCCAACAATACATTGCACGGGTCAAAATGATCAATATTTTTTAAAGATCATGTTTCATGTAGACATTTTGTAAATTTCCTACTGTAAATTTATCAAAACTTATTTTTTGATTAGTAATATGCATTGCTAAGAACTTCATTTGGACAACTTTAAAGTCTATTTATCAATATTTAGATTTTTTTGCACCCTCAGATCAATCAGCTTTCAAATCATGTATAAATCTCAATTTAAAAAAAATTGAACCTTATGATTGGTTTTGTGGTCCAGGGTCACGAATGACAGTAAGCAACCATTCTGAGTTAAAATGGACTGAAAGACACAATGCCTGTCCGTTAAGTCAAGTGTATATTAGCTACCATGTTTTGAGAAGGTGCATCTTCATTTACGCTCATAAATAAATCATTGACCAGCTTACATGAACTTCAAGATGTTATTTTGATCTTCCAAGGACATGCTATACGCAAAGAGCTCACCGACGCAAACCGGTTCTTTGCGATTGGAGTGCGGAGGGGGGAGAGATGGAGAAGCAGAACATCATGATGGTGTGGCTGTTGTCTGTATTAGCTTTGCTGCAGTCCCAGGGGGAGCTCTCCCAGCTTCAATCAGTGTTAGGGCTTCTGGGTTCAAGTTCAAGTCGAGAGCTAGAGAAACATGGCTCACCACCCACGAGTAGTACACAGCTCTGCACTAGAGGGCCGTGAACTCTGTTCAAAGCAATCAGGCCAGTATTCCATTCTCAGGTTTTACATTTAAAGGGTTGGGGCTGCTGCATTTTGAATACCTCTGCATGGACTTCCAGGCTGTAATTATGATAATGATGTGTGTGATTTCAGCTCTCAGCTCTTTGAATACACCTATCTGATTTCCTCTACCCCGATAATAGTTTCGGATCCCATTCAGACAGGACAGTTCAAGCAAGCAATGGTTTATTCCGAGAGAATCAGTGGGAAAGAAAAAGAAAAAAGAGGCCAGATGAAGACCTGGCCAGTCTAGAAGGGGCTGGGGCACTGCACAACGAATATTAAACCCATTGTAATGGGAGAGAAAGACATAATGTGTGATGCCCTCAAGTCAGCCTGTAATAAAAGAGAAAATAACACCATTTTCTCCAAAGCTTGCATGCATATATGTTTGTGAAGAGAGCGGTAATGTAAAAGAAAAGAGAGCTGGATGCTACTGAGGAGAAAAAGTCATTACTTTTAAAGATGCATAGAGGAATCGCCTTATTCATCGTTAAGTCATTCTGAGCCTGCGTCATGGCGTCATGTTCTTCTGTGAAATACAAAAGGAGATGTTAGTCAGTGTTCAAGCTGCTCTTTAGCATAAAATGAAAGTATATGGTTATTTATATACTGTCGGGCTACATAAAAGTAATCAATAAGACAGAATTTCTTCATTTTACTAGGTTTTATGCCACTTATGCACCAAGGCTGCATTTATTTGGTCAAAAATACAGTAAAAACAGGAATATTGTGAAATATCATTACAATTTTAAATAATGCATTTCTATTGTAATATATTTTAAAATTGAATTTATTTCTGTGAAGCAAAGCTGAATTTTCAGCATCATTACTCCAGTCTTCCTTCATGACATGATCCTCCAGAAATCATTCGCAAATGCTGATTTGCTGCTCAAAAAATATTCTTTATTATTATCAATACTGAATTGTGCTGCTTAATATTTTGTGTATTTTAATATTCTGTATTTTTTTTATTCTTTGATAGAAAGATCAAAAGGATAGGATTATCAAATGTTAATTATTTTACTAAAATAAGAGATCCATCTTTTCACACTGAGGACAACTGAGGGACTCATATGCAACTATTACAGAAGGTTCAAACGCTCACTGATGCTCCAGAAGGAAAAACCAAGAATTAGGAGCCGGGGGTGAAAACTTTTGAACAGAACGAAGATGTGTACATTTTTCTTGTTTTGTCTAAATATCATATTTTTTCATTTAGTACTGCCCTTCAGAAGCGTAAGAATATACTTAAATGTTTCCCAGAAGACAAAAAAAGTTAAGTTTAACCTGATTTTCAAATTCAAAAAGTTTTCACCCCCGTCTCTTAATGCATCGTTTTTCGTTTTGGAGCATCAGTGGGTGTTTGAACCTTCTGTTATAGTTGCATATGACTCCCTCAGTTGTCCTCAGTGTGAAAAAATGAATCTCAAAATCATACAGTCACAGTATGTAAAATTTTGACTTCAACTGTATTTGAAATAGAAATATTTTGCTACACTAACTGCTTTCACTATCAATTTTGATCAATTTAATGCATCCTTGCTGAATAAATGTGTCAAAGAAGAGACCTGCCTTACTTTTTTTTTTTT
This sequence comes from Garra rufa, assembly GCF_049309525.1. Classification (NCBI taxonomy): domain Eukaryota; kingdom Metazoa; phylum Chordata; class Actinopteri; order Cypriniformes; family Cyprinidae; genus Garra; species Garra rufa. The sequence continues at coordinate 7,902,700 of NC_133372.1, read as the reverse complement.
TTTGATAAACTATAAAACCTGTAAATGTTGGAGAGCATAGACCTGCCTTGTGTTTTCTTGCCTTTTGTTCCTCCTGAACACAAAACCCTGTGTTTTGCTTGGCATCCTTCTTCCTTACTGTACCCTCCTCAGGGAGCCATTTTCCCTTCATTTGATGGAAAACCAAAACACATATGTCAGGCCGCAAACATCTCAATGACATTCTGCAGCGCTGCACCTTTTAACTCAGAGAACCTCCCGTCTGAGGGGATGTGACAGGGATCTGTGCATCGGGGAAACATTGCACTGCTTTCCATTAGCTGCTGCCTTTGCTGATCTACGATCAGCTTCTGGTGGATCCTTGTGACCTAACATGTATATGTGCTTTAAAGCCATGTATCACAGAGATGTCAAGATGAGACGTGATGGTTTTGAAGGCATTACTGTGATGGAGATACTGAGAGAAATGGACTGGACAGATGTAAAGAGCAGACAGGAATAAACTTGGTTGAAACTGACCACAAATAGCCTCTTACGCCTTTTTGATAATGTATTGATGCATTCCTTTTGAGTGCTGATATTCTTTTCTCTTTCTTCAGTGAGTCACAGAGCCTGAAGGAAGTCTGCAATGATGAGCTGGTACCTGGTTGAATTTTCCTGGTGGGCGTCGTATTGAGCAAAGAGCGCTGCCTGTCTGCTAAAACAGATGTAGAAGTAAGTACTAACACACAATGAGCAGCATGGAAGAAATGACTTGAAAGGAATAGTTCACCCAATAATGAAAATTTGCCTATGATTTACTCACCCTCAAGCCATCCTAGGTGTATATGACTTTCTTATTCCAAACAAATACAATATACAGAGTTATATTAAAAAACTGTCATGGCTTTTCCAAGCTTTAGTGAATGGTGGTCAAGAGTTTGAAGGCCAAAAAAGTATTTGGGCAAACACCATTGGTTCTCGTGTCACATGATCAATCATGACAAAATACGTTTAAAAAATTTACTGTAAATGAGCTACAGGAAAGTACAGTTCTGAACAGTTAAACTGCCTGCTGTTCTTCAGAAAAATCATCCAGGTCCCACAAATTCTTTAGTTTTTCAGCATTTTTGTGTATTTGAACCGTTTCCAACAATGACTGTATGATTTTGAGATCCATCTTTTCACACTGAGGACAACTGAGGGACTCATATGAAACTATTACAGAAGATTCAAATGCTCACTGATGCTTCAGAAGTAAACACAATGCATTAAGAGCTTGGGGGTGAAAACTTTTGAATTTGAAGATCAGGGTAAATTTAACTAATTTTGTCTTCTGCTTTGTCTCCAGTAGCTTCTGAAGGGCTGTACTAAGTGAAAAAAATATGACATTTAGGCATAGATTTTTCTGAATGACAGCGGGCAGTTTAACTGTTCAGGACAAACAAGGGACTCACATTTTTCACAAAAAACAAACAAACAAACAAACAAACAAACAAAAAAAACACAGTTGTGGATCATTTAGTTAACAACACAGTATTAAGAATCAAGTGTATGTAAACAGAACAGGGTCATTTTTATGAATTCATCTATTATTTTCTCATGTGGACTATTTGTAAATGTCTTTTATGTGAAATATCTTATTCATGTTAGTAGTAAATAAAAGATAACATGCATTTTGTATGATCCCTCTTATTTTTGGTACAAACTATTAACATTTAGCAGATTCTGCAAGGTGTATGTACATTTTTGACTTCAACTGTATGTCAGTGCATACTGTAAATACTTTCAAATAATTACATAAATCTTATGGCTTTGTACATTCAGCCTCAAATTCTGCCTAATATCTAATATCGTTTGTGTTGTCTAAAAGAAACAGGGTTGGAACAGTTTAGGACGAGTCAATAAACCAAAGATTTTTGCATGAACCATTCCTTTAAACCACTGTTTTTTACATTGTACATTTATATTCATTCCTTTGACAATCCAATCTGATGATGAAACGTCCAGGCAGGATATTTTGATTGCTTTCCTTGCTGAACTAACACTTGTGTGTTAGACGGGTAATATTCCATGTCTACTGGGAGTTTGCATACAGAATGATGTCATTAATCCCACCTAGGACAGACGCTGGTGTAAAACAGGCAAAGTGAAATATTGGCCCCCTCGCCAAAAGACTGCCTACATATATACAAGTATGCCATGAGAAGATGTGGAGTGCCAGGAATGGTGTCAGTAGTGCCAATAGTTCTGTCTAAAAGTCTTTTTGTGTCCACAAAAGAAATGAAAACCATAGAGGTTTGGAAATGAAACGAGGGTGAGTAAATGATTACAGAATTTTCAATCTTCGGTCAACCACTTCACCTAATACTTTATAGCTGAACAGAAGGACAGAACAGACCCTTAAGTGAAGGATTTAGATATCTGTGATTTCTCAGAACCTTCTAGGCTTATCCATGGCCTTGTGGGTAATTACATTGTTTGTGTCAGCCTCATTGTCAAAGCGGTCATGCCGACACTGTTTAAAATGGAAGATAAAAAAAGGTGAAGTTCACCTTCCAGCACCTTATGAGTCCTCAGAACTGATAATAGTTATTGTAGCCCAGAATGTTTTACTCTTTAATGCATTCATCCACAATCTGCGATGATATCTTTTAAAGTATGCCATCTTTTTACTTGACCTCACCTTGTCATGTTCATCTGCCACCTCTCCATCTCATTCTCACCTTCTCTCACGCTTCAGATCACAGCGTTGACCTCTGCAGATTTCATGCCCATCAATTGATTTGTGAATACTCGGGCGCCGGGATCGATGCTTTATCAGAGGGAGTGATAGGGTTGCGCTCTCGCTCAGCCTAACCTGTTAAAGAAGTGCTGGCAGCCATCTCTGTTTTAAAACTCTTGGGGTGGTAAGACAGTGCAATAAGAGTGTTGCAGAGGAGGAGGAGGAGGAGGTGGCGGGAGGGCATCTGGCTCTTTGGAGTGTTGATTTGCTGCTCCGATGATTTTAGTCCCATCTGCATTCGATTACAGCCAGACTAAAGGTTCTGTCCTTCACCCGTTGACACCTCCATTCCCACAGTAATGTAACCAACCTCACAAATACATCACTCACCTCTGACTTTGCATAGAGGGAAATAAGAAATAGACCCATAAGCGTGGCTCTATGAACAGTCAACTGAATTTACAACCTTGCTAATACTCGCACCGCACTAAAAACATATTTGATTTCCGACCCTACTGAAAAAGTCCATTAGCACTAAAAAAAAAAAAAAAAAAAAACCTTAATCAGTGTTTTTGTCTAGTTTTCCAGTAAAACATCATAGATTTATGAAATACATTTCCATTACAGTATCAAAACAGAAATGTGGAGAAAACAGTGTTTTGAAGCAATGCCACTGCAAAATACATTGTTTTTGCTTAGTTGTGAGTTTCAGACTGACTTTACTGTGATAAGAAATTTTGCACACAATAAACATGATCTTAAATACAATCTTTTAATACATAGCATATACATACAGCAGATCCGATTCACATGACTCATGTGCGAATTTTTTAAAGGAATAGTTAATCAAAATTAAATGTTTGCTAAAACATTTACTCACCCTCAGGCCATCCAAGATGTAGATGAGTTTGGAGAAATGTGGCATTACATCACTTGCTCAGCAATGTATCCTCTGCAGTGAATGGGTGCCATCAGAATGAGAATCCAAACAGCTGATAAAAACATCACAATAATCCACAAGTAATCCACACTCCAGTACATCAATTAACATGTTGTGAAGTGAAAAGCTGCATGTTTGTAAAAAAAATCATAATTTAGAAATGCATTTTTCAGGCATTTTTACCTTTAAACTGTTGCTTCAGTCTAAAATATATTCCATACTCCATAATAATGCTTCTTCCAGTGAAAAACTCCATTCCCTGCTGTCCTCTCACATTAAAACCTAGCAAAATATTTCCTTATATTTGCAACATATTTCTTTTTTGGACTGTTTTCACTTGTAAACGTTGCTTGATGTGAGCATATTTCTCTCCTGATTGAGATTAGATGATTTCACAGGAAAAATCAATATTATGGATAGGATACTCTAAAGATTTTGCTATGGTACTGTAGATTCAGTACTGGCACGAATCAGTATAATGATAATGATGATAATGATAATATTTATGACTGAATTAGTTGAAATAGTTATTGGAAAGGATAGCAAAAACGCAAATTTGCTATAAATTTACTCACCCTCAGGCCGTCCAAGATGTAGATGAGTTTGGAGAAATGTAGCATTACATCACTTGCTCAGCAACGGATCCTCTGCAGTGAATGGGTGCCGTCAGAATGAGAGTCCAAACAGATGATAAAAACATCACAGTAATCCACAAGTCATTCAGACCACTCCATTACATCAATTAACATCTTGTGAAGTGAAAAGCTCCATGTTTCTAATAAATTCATTATTTAGAAATGCATTTTTAAGGCATTTTTACATTTAAACCATTGCTTCACTTTAAAATATATTCCATAATCCATAATAATGCTTGCAAATATGTTGTAAATATAAGCTAATATTTTGCTAGATTTTAATGTGAGAGTTTTTATGGATAATGGAATATATTTTAGCCTGAAGCAACGGTTTAAATCTAAAAATGGCATTTCTAAATGATAAATTTATTACAAACACACAGCTTTTTACTTCACAAGATGTTAAGTCATGGATTGTAGTGCCATGGATGTACTGGAGTGTGGATTACTTGTGGATTATTGTGATGTTTTTAATCAGCTGTTTGGACTCTCATTCTGATGGCACCCATTCACTGCAGAGGATTGCTGAGCAAGAGATGCAATGCTACATTTCTCCAAACTCATCTACTTAATTTTTGCTTTCTTTTCCAATAATTGTTCTAACTAATTCAGTCATAAATATTATCTTTATTATCATTATCATTATACTGATTCAAACCATAAAAATGTGCTCTGCACAGCAGAGGATCCATTCAAGATCCTCTGCAGTGAATGGGTGCCATGAGAATGAGAGTCCAAACAGCTGATAAAAACATCACAGTAATCCACAAGTCATCCACACCACTCCAGTACAAAAAATAATGTCTTATGAAATGAAAACCTGCATGTGTGTAATAAATTCAGAATTTAGAAGAAATGCATTTTATGGCATTTTTACCATTTTTACCTTTAAACCATTGCTTCAGGCTAAAATATATTCTATAATCCATAATAACCCTTCTTCCAGTGAAAAACTCCATTCATTGCTGTCCTCTCACATTAAAATCTAGAAAAAATATTTGTGACATATTTCTTTTTTTTTGGACTGTTTTTACTTGTAAAAGTAAAAACAAAAATACTGGAGAAATCTATATTTTGGATTGAGGACTCATATTCCTTTAAATAGATTGACATTTCCTTGGTACTGTAGATTCAGTACTAGCACAGCACATTTTTATGGTTTAAATCATTAATGATAATGAAAATAATGATAATATTTATGTCTAAGTTAACTGGAACTGAGGTTTCTGGAAAGGTTGACACAGTTCTTGTTTAACTTAAGGAAGTACTTAAGGAGCCACAGTAGTTACAGACTATTTATTCATATGCCAATATATAGTTTTAAGTATTAGTATATTTAAAATGATTAAGGAAGCAGAATTGTTAAAATAAAGATGCATTCAATTCCTTAACAATACTAATCCTTATTCCTCAATGCCTGTCAGTTATTAAATTCTCATTTATCCTACTGGCTATGCATTTTGTCCTATTCAAACCTGAGTATTGTTTATCCAGATAATCTTAATTCTTTTCAAAGGAAAACTGAATTAATAAAGTCTTTTAGTCTTTCTGCATCACAGTGGGATTTTTCTTAAGACACCAGAGAGGAACAATGGGTCAGCTGAAGCGTCATAATGATCTATTGTGTCATTTAGGTGGACTTATTTTCATCTCTGTCCCTGCTTATGTCAGAGTCTCATGCATACTTGGAAGGGCACAGCATGTGTAAGACATCAGTCCAGGAGATTCAGTGAGCTGGGACTCCTCTAGCATGACCTTGGTCAGGAGTGACATCTATTTTCTGGCTGATTGCACACATATTTGCAAACTGTGTGCAGACAAAGCTAATTTGTTTTTATGCAAGTTTTTTTTATTTTCTGAGAGACCATAAAAAAGTGGGTGTACGGCTAGACTCCGGGCAGGACACCCTCCCCCTGTTTGACAGCTACAGAAATAGCCGATGAAGGATGTGTCTCTGCTTGAGTTCACATATAGAAGGAACCTCTGGGTTTAGACCAGTGTATGGGACATGCCCGGAGCCCAGGTTGAAAATAGTTTCACGTTTATTACATGATGAGTCAATTGGAAAATTGGAAATATTTTAAAAATAGAATAGAAAGCAGATCTCTTGGTAAATCATCATTTCTCAAGACTGATGTGTTATGATGAGCTAATGATGTTTAAAGATATGTTACCTGATCCAGTATGCAACGAAACATAACTAAAGCAAACATTTTTTTTATATTTTAATAATAAAAAATAATGGAATTTTCTCCAAAGTGAACAAAAAAGTTCATGAAGTTTTAACAAACACAAATGATATTAAGTTTTTAAAAAATATATATATTTTTTATATATATTTTTATACTTCGCATACTTATAAAACGTATTATTATACTACAACTATAATAATGTCACAATCTGGCTGGGTAGAGGAGTAGAGATGGACGAGGAGAACCAGAGTAACTGAATGAATGAAGTTTATTAAAATAAAAACTGCAAAATGAACAAATAAACAAAACCGGGAGCAGGACATGAGCACATGAAACAAAACAAAGAGAAGTAACATCTACAGTGACCGACAAACGGGGTGTGCAAACACAGACTCTTAAATATACTGAAACGGGGGCGTGGTCACAAACAAGATAATGAGGGGGAAATACAAATATGGGCATGAACAAACCAAATGGAAACAAAACTAGAGGGGAAGACAAGGACTAAACCATTAGAACTGGAAATATAGGGGGAAAAACACTAGGAGAACAGAACAGAACAAGACATAATCCTGACAAATAATACATTTCATGAATTAATATAAAATTGGCGCTTATTTAAATTACCATTTTTTTAAAGTCATTTAGATTTTATTTCACTTTTTTAATGTCACAAATCAACCGATAACAACACAAAACATTTATGAAAATACGCATCTATATATATTTAAAAATATATAAGATATTATACATATTTATACCATTCCAAATTTGGGATCAGTAAGATTTTTTATATTTTTTAAAGTCTTTTCTGCTCATGAAAGCTGCATTTATTTGATTAAAATTACAGAAAAAAAACCCCAGCAATAATGTGAAATATTAGTGCAATTAAAAATAGTGGTTTTATATTTTCATATACTATAAAATTTAATTTATTTCTGTGATGCAAAGCTAAAATCAGAAATCATAATATGCTGATTTATTATTAATGTTTGGAAACAGTTGTGCTGTTTAATATATATATATATTCTGAAACTTGTGATACTTTTTTCAGGAATCTTTGAATAAACCATTATGAAGAACAACATTTATTTAAAATATAAATCTTTTGTAACAATATACACTACCATTCTGAGTTTGGGGTCAGTAATTTTTTTCTTTCTTTCTTTCTTTGGAAGAAATGTATCCTTTTTTTCAGCAAGTAAGTAAGTAAAGTGATAGTAAATATTTATATTGTTAGAAAAGAAAATAATTTCTATTTTTAAAAATAAATTGATAATAAATTAGCATATTAGAATGATTTCAGAAGGATCATGCAACACTGAAGGAGTAATGGTTGATGAAAATTCAGCTTTGCATCACAGAAATAAATGATATTTTAAAGTATATTAAAATAGAAAACTGTTATTTAAAATTGCAATAATGTTTCATAATTGTTTTTCTGTATTTTTGATAATAAATGGTTCTTTGATGAGCATAAGAGATATAATATAGTATAATATAATATAATGTAATGTAATGTAATATAATATAATATAATATAATATAATATAATAAATATAATATAATATAATAAATATAATATAATATAATATAATATAATATAATATAATATAATATAATATAATATAATATATGTATTTGTAAAAATTGCTATTTCAGTCACAATGAAAATAAATCATCTAAATTTAAACTCTTTTAAACTGTTTTTGACATAAAGCATCTAAAAACATATTTGGATTGTGGAAATAACTAAACCAAACCAGTATCGCAGAAACCCTGATACATGAATACATGGTTGGATACACACACGTACACACACTCACAATGACACACACATACACTCAGATAACACAGGCCTGTCACTCACCCGTGATGCAGATATGGAGATATCATCAGTCAGAGCTGGAGATGAGAAAGGCCAGAGGCGTGACCAGCAGCCAGATTGTTTGATGAAATGATGAAAGCGATTCAAAGAGAGCTAGATTTCTTAGTAACCCTCTTCATTTTGACCCATATCCCATTATAGTTGCCAGGCAGCAACCATCAAGATGTTTAAAGTACATTCAAGTACAAGCAGCTGCTAAAAATCGAGCATTACTACGATTATTGGACAATTTGTCTTTTTAAGATATCTCAAAATGTAACTTCAAATGTTAATTATATAGTTGTAAATATTTAAATCGTATAATATATATATATATTTATATATATATATATATATATATATATATATTTTTTTTTTTTTTTAATTTATGTATACTTATTTTTAGAGAAATCCTGAGATTACTTTTTTCTTTTTTTATTACAATATATAATTTTGCAATAGGGGGACATATGCATAATGTTAAGACATACAGTGACAATTGTGTCCCTTCCCACAGGGACCATTTTCACGCATTTGATCATCTTCAGGCCCTTTTGCTCTACCCATCCCATCATGCATCTGGAGCAGCTGAGGGTCCAGACGGAACGCGACTGAGGGCCATGCCTGTGTGTCTCATTCTAGTGGACTGAGACTGGACGTCTAGACGACATTTGTGTCCTGCATTGCCAGGGGTGATGGCTTTATGCAAATGCAGCAGTGTCAGGAAAACACGCTGGTCCAGGGCTCTAGTCATGTGACTAGGAGGGCTGTCACAGTTGGACAGTGAATGATTCCTTCCTGTTTTTCATGTCTGTTTATGTAGTATGTTCAGTAACCGTGACAAGTAGGTAATCAGTTGTGTAAAAAAAGCATGTATTGTATGTATAAAACCATATATATATATATATATATATATATATATATATATATATATATATATATATATATATTAGGGCTGTCAAATGATTAATCACGATTAATCACATCCGAAATAAAAGTTTAGGTTTACACACTAAATGTGTGTTTACTGTGTATATTTAATATGTATATATAAATGCACACACATACATGTATAGATTTTAAAAAATATTTATATGAATGAATAGTTATACTTCTATTTAATTTAGACTATATATAGAATTATAAATATTTTCTATATAAATCTAAAAAAAATTCTTGAATATACATGTATGTGGGTGTATTTATATATTCATGATAAATAAACACAGAAAACACACATTTAGTATGTAAACATGAACTTTTATTTTGGATGTGATTAATCATGATTAATCATTTGACAGCCCTAATATATATATATATATATAAATGAAAAAAAAAAATCCTCTGTTTATGTAGTATGTTCAGTAACCATGGCAAGTAGGTAATCAGTTGTGTAAAAAAAGCATATATTGTATGTATAAAACCATATATATTTCATAATATATATATATATATATATATATATATATATATGTGTGTGTGTGTGTGTGTGTGTGTGTGTGTATTTTACATTTTTTTAATTGTTAATAGTCATAATTTAATGAGTAAATTTTGAATTATCTATTATTATGGCTTTGAATTTTGATTTAATCATTCTTTATTATTTTTTAATGTTCTTTTTACATTTACAAGTATCATTTTTTTCAGGGTGAAGTACAACAAAGACAATGAAGTACACATGTTTGAATCATAAAGGAACCCTTCTGTCTAATTCTGTCCTAAAATCACTTTTGCACCGAATGTTTGCGCTCATCTCTCCTCTCCATTACTGTCTTTCTCTCTGTTTCTCTCGTTTTCTGTCTGTCTTGTTCTTTAGAGGCAAGGCGAATGACCGTTTGTCCCCTGAGGTGCCCTAGAATGGTATTAAAGAGTCATTATGAGGGAAGAAAGAATTAGTGGGAGAGAGAGAAAACCATGGCTGGATAGATGGAGTTCAAAGTAGCTGACCTATGGTGGCTAGTCTTATGATTATGGGGGTTATATTTTAAAAAAATGTTTCTTTGCACTCACTGCCCCAGTGCTGCTGCATGGAAGTCACATGACAGACTTGTGGCAGGATGTCCATAAGTCCACACATGACCTTTGACCTCTGGTATCTGAGACAACTGCCCTGGCTGGTGCCTGAAGGTAAAGACGAGAGAATAACAAAGCAGTTTCAGAACAAGACAAACAAGGCATGGCCATGCTATACATAACCCATAACACTACTGAAGTCCTTATTACCTTACTTTATAGTTAATAAAATTAGAAGTAGAAGTAGTAGTCATAATAGTTTCACTACTTCCCTTTTGAAAAAAAACAGCATATGCCTGTTAGGTAGGTTTTGATGCTGGTTTAAGCAAGAGACCAGCATAAACCAGCTAAGGACCAGAATAAACCAGCAAAGCACCAGCATAAACCAGCTAAAACCAGCATCCCAGCATCAAAACCTACCTAACCAGCATATGCAGTTTTTTTCAACAGTGTTTGGTTTTATGATTAAATTCTAAATTTATCAGTATCTGCAGTAACAAGGCTAAACTATGTGATAAAGTATATTTAATTTACTAGAAAATGCTGTTCCAGTATAGAGGGTTTGCACTTACGTCACGATTTAGTCAGTAACCCAGATGCAAGGCCATATTGGTGATACTTGGATGTAAACAACAGCATAGATTCCAAGGTTAATGTACTACTGAATACGTTGTTCTGCTTATTTATGCTGTCTAAACTACAGAAAAACTGTGTGGAAGCTGCTAAATCATATAGAGAAGGACTTAGTAAGCAGGAAGGGGCACAATATTTTGACAACCCTGCTGAAAAACAAACAAACAAACAGCTAAAACCAGCCTAGGCTGGTTGGCTGGTTTTAGCTGGTCAACCAGGTTGACTTTAGCTGATCATAGCTGGTCAGCAGGCTGGTTTTAGAGGGGTTTTGGCCACTTTCCCAGCCTGGCCAGGCTGGTCAGGTTGGTCTTAGATGGTCAGGCTGGGAGACCACCTAAAAAAAGCTACTTCAAGCTTAAACCAGCTAAGACTAGCTAAACCAGCTAAGACCAGCCAACCAGCCTAGGGAAACTGAAGTTAATAGGTGATAAAGATACGTACAAGCAGCATTATTAAGATATTAGCCTAATATTTCACCTACCTGACCAAGTTGATAAGCACAAACACGAATGTTGTCAAGATTCTTGCGGTTTTTGCACTGTTCTCCTGGATTTGTTATAACTTTTGGCAGTCTATAGAACTGTAAATGTTTTTCCCAGTCCGACCGATTAGTCCAGCCCAAAACATGACAATAATTGACTATTTTCAACAGCAATAATCAGCAAAATATGCAAGTTTCTTTTCTATCTGTGGCACTGTTTACGTTCAGTGCCGCCAATATGGCCGATTGATGACGTGTTGTGAAAACACTATGAAAACACCATTTTTATTTCCTTATCATATTTGTCTTAATATTGCCTAATGCATACAATATTAAACATATCTCAATTCAGTAAACATAGAGGTTAATTTTGAATAATTTAATCTCCTTTTTAAAATAAAAACACTTTTATTTTGTTCCAGTTTTAAACATAACTAAATAGTGTAGGCCACTTCCTTCATGACATCATTCTCCAGGAAGTGACATTATTTTGGAGGGAAGACAACATCATAAACATCAGTACATACTGAACTTTATAGATTTTGTGATGTTGGTTGTATTTGTTGGTTTATTTCACTCTGAAACAGATATCTGTTTGATAAAAATGACTGAAATCTCTATGATAATATCAAATTAAACAGTATAGTTCAAGAAGTTAATCTACCTCCTGTTATTTTTCTTATTATAATGTAAACAATCAGTGTATAATAAATAAGATTTAAGAGTTTTACTTAGATATAGACCTTCATCCTTTTTAAGCTACTACTCAAGCATACTAATTTGAAAACTTCATGTTAGAACCAGCATAAACATTTTTGCAAAGTTACTGGAGACAGGACTATTGTAAGATATTGCTTGTATGCTACATTTAAGCAGATAACTCACTAATATTTCCTAAGGTTATTAACATTTTACAAAGAAAACTGGCAGGAAAATTTGTCAGTTTTAACTCAACCTATGAAAATAGTTCAAAACAAAGCTAATGTTAAAGCAAATGAATATATCAGTGTTTTGAACGAATCGATTGAATGAATGAATGAATCACTGAAGCATTCATAAGTCATTCATTCATAAATCAGTCAGTGGTCTTGAATGAATCGGTTGAACAAATGATTCAATGACAACAGTCCCTTGCTGCCACCTACTGGAGCACCTTATTTTAAATAGACAGCAAACCCTTAACCTGTGTCTGACTTAAGCAGCCACACAGTATGAATGCACCCGGAAGTGATATTTATAGGCCACATAACTCTGTCTAAGCACCTTTCATATGTTGTTTTTACAGATTCGGAGCTGTGTTATATCCTTACTGTGTGTGTATGTGTGTGTGTTTGTCCTTTCAGCTTTGACCTGTTGGAGGGGTTAGGAAACTCATGTCTATGGCTCTGAAATGGCCTCCTGGATGACATGGAGGAATAACAGAAGCGGCTGGCCTGCATCTAACCTCTCTGTGACCACTGTGTGTGTTTATGTGTGAGTGTCTGTTGTGTATGTATGAGTGTGTGGTGACAGACCATGGGAGAAAAGGAACAGTATTCTCCTGTCAGAGAGCGGGCCAGAGGCGCTGTCATGTTTTGGACATGTGCATGTAGAGAAGAAAAAATAAGGGAAATCGGTGGGTTTTATATGCTTTACAGCTCAATCCTCCATCTAGCAAACCATGGGTTTGTGGTACATGTTTGTTTGGATGTGCATTTGCTTTTGCATGTGAGTGTTTAGGTCGGCATGAAAGAGAAATAGCAAATCTTTTCTTGCCTCTAGTGATTTATATGAGTGAAACAGCTTCTTAAACAGACATAATACTAGTGTCATTATTCAGCTAAGGTCAGTTCAATGGTGACTCAGTTTAGTTCAATAATAGTGCAAAGTTAATCAAATTAGGAACAGAGCTTAATTTAACTATAAGCAGTAATCAGTTTAAGTCAGTTTAGTGTCGATTCAATTCAGTTCAATAACAGCATCAATACTGCAGTTCATTAATTATGAATTTTTTTTATAAAGCAGCTCCACAGAAGACAAATGTCATTATGCAACTCAATGTAGTTTAAGTTTTGTTCTTATCCAATAGTGTCGTTAATTGTCTGTGAACTGCATAGTGAATTGATAATATTAGTGAATATTAAGTGTCTTTTAAATCCTAAGGAAACACATTTTTTTACATTATGTGCATGGATAATCATTTCTAAAATTGTTTTGAATATATACTTCAACATCCCATCAAGAATTGTACATTTTGACTTCATTGACTTTAACGTAACTTTACAACTTCAATATCAGTCAAACGCATTTCTGGTTGGAAGAATATTTGTAAAAACTTGATAGGATGGTAAGTTAATTTTGAAAATAAAAGTAAGCCATTTGTGACCCTGGATCATAAAACCAGTCTTAAGTAGCACAGGTAAAGCCAAAAATAAATTGTATGGGTCAAAATTATCACCAAAAATCATTAGGATATTAAGTAAAGATTATGGTCTAGGAAGGTATTTTGTAAATTTCCTACTGTAAATATATAAAAACTTAATTTTTGATTAGTAATATGCATTTCTAAGAACTTACATTTGGACAACTTTATAGGAAATTTTCTAAATATTTGATTTTGATTTTTTTGCACCCTCAATGAAAATCTGTTTGAAAACACTACTTGTTTTGCATTTCACTTTTTTTTCCAACATTGCCCTCAAATCTTATTCACACCTGTGTTGTACAGCTTTGTAAGACTTGAGATACAGCGTCATATGGCTACTTTTGTTACATATGAACGAGCGAATGCTCTGCAAAACATCTCCAGTGTTTGGATGGACACAAGGGTGAGTAAACATTAGCAGAATATTTATTTCAGTGGAAGGCTAGGCCTGTACTTCCCTATGTTGAATATGTATAAGTGTTTTAGCTGTTGATTTTCACACCCGATGCGTAGAGCAACTTTTTCTGTTAACCTTACACGGCTCCCTGTAACCAGCGCCCATCTGTGTCACTCTCGCCGCACGGTACTTCCTGCTTCTTTTGTGCTGCCAGCATCCCATTCAGATTTGCAAGGTCAAAGATTGTGAATCAGAACTCGAATTTTCAATATCCAGCCTTGAATATGAAACATCTGCGTGTGACACCTTTCAACTCCGTCAAGTGGCGCATTCTCTAATTGTGTTTATCCCCAGAGCTTTAAACAAAGGCAAAAGCTTGCCCAAAACAAGCTCCAAGGATGAGACCTTCCGGCCCACCAGTCCTCCGTCTGCATTCGAGTCTCCACTTGCATTCAGCGTCATTGTAAACACAGCGGAGCGACGGGGGGTGAGTGGCATTAGAATTGTTAGCCCTTTTCTATAGCCCCTGTTTATATACAACATGTTTTATAGACGGAAGCAGAATTGGTCGTGACCCCCCAGGTGTCCTATCTTGAAATGCGTTTCTCCCAGATCCTTCTGCCCCACTTCAGGCTCTCCGGCGGTGACCGTTCGTTACCCCTCGCCCGCCTGCTGTATGGGTGGAGGTGGTCGTGGCAATAAAGACCTCGGGCACTAATAGACTAACCTCTGCTTTCTTTGTGGCACACCTACAAAACAGACCGTGGCCCGGCATACAAACCCCCACCTATTCAAATCTAATAGAGGCTTTTCAGAGCATTCTTCTCTCCCCTCTTTCTCCTCGCTCTTCCCTCCTGCACTCTCCTTCGCCTTGTAACCTAAAGAGCTGCTCTAATACTGTCCAGCTGCTATAATGTGTCTGAATTCAGATATCTTGCCAGGATTATTGGCAGGATCCATTTGCCTTGTTGTGAGTGCCACTCGAAAGCCGCGCGCGCTCGCGCACCCGGGACCCACACATCCATTTCGCCATTGTCCTTCCGTATGAATGCTCTTCGGTGGCCGATAATTATTCCCGTGCCTTTGACACAGCGATCCACAGGCAGTCCTTATTCACTGGGTAATTTGCCTGTCCTCCTCATTCATAGGGAAGGTACAAATTATCCCTTTTCCACAGGCTGCAGTCCATTCTCACCCTCTGGCACACTGCCACCGGGGAGGCAGAGGAGGAGAAAGAGATGAAGAAGAGCAAAATGGATTGCGATGCCCTTTTACACTTATCTTTCTCCCTCCATTTTCTCACCCTGTCTTTTTGGACCAGTCCTCTATCCTGCATGCGCTCCTATAATGCCACACACTGTAAGCCCTATTCAGACAGAACTAGTTTTCCTTGAGAAGGTTATAGGGCTAGTTCATCTTAAAATGAGAATTCTGTCATTTGTTAGTCACCCTCATGTCTTTTAAAGGGGGCATCGGATGCAAAACTCACTTTTACATGTTGTTTGAACATTAATGTGTGTTGGCAATTTGTGTACACAAACACCCTGCAATGATAAAAATCCCCCCAGTGGTATTTTTTTAATCTTTAAAAGTAATATCCCCTTTTTAAAATCAGGTCATTCTCAGTTTCTTGCCTGTGCGAAACAGTCTGACTCCGATCGCCATTATTTCGACTTGGGTGCAGGGGAAGACAAGAATGTCTCCGATTGAACGATTGAGGTGTTCTGTTGTAATGAACATAGCAGTCGTAATTTACTCCCGACATATGAGCTGCTGAAGACGCAAAGGATTAACATTACTTTCGTTTTTGAAAGGAAAGCGCCGATCCCGATCTACATATGCGTCTATGTTTGTGCGAATCATTTGTGATGCAGCTTCACCCACAGCAGATATGAGTATAAGGGTTTTTTATGCATCTTTGCAAATGGCCTTTCTTAATAATGTGTTAGTTAGCAAGTTTCACAGCTAAACGCTGCTCAATGCGGCTAAAGTAGCTCATTAGCATTTAAAGGAACATGCAACAGAATAGCTCACTCTAAAAGGGGCTGATTTTGACAAGGTAAAAAGAGTGTTTTTTACACTACCATTGAGAAATTTTAACCAAAGTATGTTATAGACTTTTCATTAAGATCCTAAAAAATCATATCAACTAGAAAATGGGCATCTGATGACCCCTTTAAATCCTGTATGGCTTTCTTTTTGAACACAAAATGAGTCACTTTTAGAATCCTTGAGCTGCTTTTTCTAAACTAATAATGGTGGTTTGCACCTTTTCTTCATGTAGCTTCTGAAGGCTTGTGTTTTTGTACCTTTTGGAGCTTCACAGATGCTGGTCTCCACCTACTTTTATCATGTGTAAGTGGGCATTTGTTGAAAAATCGAATCCATTGCAGATAGGAAAACAATATAAAATGGTATATTATTAATATTATTTGTTGTGACCTTCACTGAATGCCGTAACTAAAGCTAAATGTCGTTGCACCTTCATAATGAATTTAGACCTTTTGCCAGCTTTCGAGGTAAAATGGCATCCAATTGATTTAAAGAAAATAACTGAATCAGCGAGGAGAATGTAACCACAGACTGCTCAGAATGGCAACTGTTGTAGCAGCGTATATCAGTCAGGTAGGATTTGCACCTTAATTAATTCTTTCCCTTATGCATAATGTTTTAATTGTGTAATTGATCAGATATTAGGTGGCCTTGACTACTATGTAAATTTAAATTAATCATTTGATACAAAGCACGTATTGTGTACATATGTACTTATTTGTACTTATTTGAAAAAATGCCTGCATGTAATTACATCCGTAATTACATTTATAATTCCACTGTTAACCAAACCTGTCCATAACCTTACCCATATTCCACCCAAAGTGTTTTGTAATAGAATATGAACATAAATACATTTGACTTATTTTTGATGAAAGTACATAGTAGTTAAGGCCACCTAATATAAAGTGGGACCATATAAATTATTCTTTAACACCTGCATTCATCCAATAGATGCTCACACATTAATATTAACCACATATGTTTCAACCCAGCCTGAAGCAAGTCTGTAAAAAAGTATGGTAATTTTAATGGTAAAGGCCTGTTAATTGGTTATTGGTTAACTAATGATCTAATGGGACATTACATGCAATTACTGTTAAATGTACAGCTATTGGAAGTGAAAGAGAATGAGTCATCTTAGAATTTGCAGTGAAGAAACTGGTTAGAAAAAAGGTCATATTAGCAACTAAAGAATTTTTTTTTTTTATCAGTTTTACTGGTAGTCCACTGTATGAAAAATTTGTGGGTATCACATAAATTAATTATATTGTCCTGCACCCACCAGTAAAAAAATCTAAAATTATATCTGCTGTCTGAATAATTTTTGGTTTGACTGTATATATTAAAGTGAATATATGAAATGACATATGTAAAATGTAAAATCATATGTAAAAAACGTATTGTTTAGACATTGTTTAGAAAATGTATCCCATACAGACAGTGCTATGCACTAGCTCTTATTGTTCTCTCTATACGCAAATGTAATGTTTCCTGCATGCACATATTTAAATTTTATTATATGGCTTCCTGCCATTCACCGTGTCCACTGGAGGAGGGTCAGGCTGGTGCAGAATGTATGTATGCATATATGCGGCCTCTAATATATTGAGATATATTCTCCATGCGTGGCATTAGCAAGGT
Source organism: Garra rufa (assembly GCF_049309525.1). Classification (NCBI taxonomy): domain Eukaryota; kingdom Metazoa; phylum Chordata; class Actinopteri; order Cypriniformes; family Cyprinidae; genus Garra; species Garra rufa. The sequence continues at coordinate 7,884,759 of NC_133372.1, read as the reverse complement.
AAGGGCACTCCTCCACCTGCAGACAGGCCCATCCATCAGAGCGTCCTGCTCTGCTGCTTTGCATTTGGCACTAGGATTTATGGGATACCCTTCCTAGATTATGACTAAATTGCAGGAATGTGGGGAGACGTGATATTATTCAAAACTACTGATTATAACAGTATAGCCATTACATATGGACACCTGATCACACCATCACCTTCTGACGTCCTGTTCCTGGCTCGCTGCCTCACTTTTGATTTGCATTCGGAAGTGAGATTGAAGTAAACAGCAGTCATTTTTATACTGTAGCTGTTAGATGTAAACTGCAAGATACCGCCTCTGTTCCAAAACCTAGTGAGCTGCCTACATACAGTGAGAGAAATAAAAAATATGATCCCCTGCTGATTTTGTACATTTGCCCACTGACAAAGAAATGATCAGTCTGTAATTTTAATGGTAGGTTTATTTGAACAGTGAGAGACAGAATAAGAACAAAAAAAAAAAAAAAAAAAATCAAGAAAAATGCATTTCAAAAAAGTTATAAATCAATTTGCATTTGAGTGAAATAAGCATTTAATCCCTTATCGATCAGCAAGATTTCTGGCTCCCAGGTGTCTTTTATACAGATAACGAGCTAAGCTGTTTCTCTTAAAGGGAGTGCTCCTAATCTCAGCTTGTTACTTGTATAAAAGACACTTGTCCACAGAAGCAATCATGTTTCAATGTTGATGAGAACAGCGAGGAATCAGCTCAGAACTACACAGGAGGATCTTGTTAATGATCTCAAGGCAGCTGGGACCAAAATCACCAAGAAAACAATTGGTAACACACTACGCCATGAAGGACTGAAATCCTGCAGCGCCCGCAAGGTCCCCCTGACCGAGAAAGCACATGTACATGCCTATCTGAACATCTGAATGATTCAGAGGAGAACTGGGTGAAAGTGTTGTGGTCAGATGAGACCAAAATTGAGCTCTTTGATATCAACTCAACTGTTTGGAGGAGGAGGAATGCTGCCTATGCCCCCAAGAACACCATCCCCACTGTTAATCATGGAGGTGGAAGCATAATGCTTTGGGGCTGTTTTTCTGCTAAGGAGGAACCCTTATTCTGTCTCTCACTCGGTAGGTTCGAATAAACCTACCATTACAATTATAGATTGATCATTTCTTTTTCAGTGGGCAAACATACAAAATCAGCAAGGGATCAAATACATTTTTCCTCACTGCATCATTCTAGAATGACTGCAACATTAATAATGGTAGGCAGCATGAGGAGCTGTTTGCAAAATCGCCCAACATGTTATTGCATTCTGCTGGACTGCATTTCCAGTTTTTTAATTTTTCAATAGAAACATAGAACAACACTAGAACATGCTCTAGACTGCCGTTAGACTGTTGTGCTCATGTCTTATGCAGTGTCTTGTGTATCAAACAATACTAGGCAGATTGCACTAATTTTTCAAAAGGGTTTTGAAACAGAGCCACTATATCAAAGGTGTAACCTACAGAATTTGAGGTGGTCAAGCTGTCTCGATATTCCATACAGACTCTTCAATCCCAGATTCTTAAACTTCTCCCAGTCTTAAACATTGAACTACATCCTTGCACTACATGCAAGATGAGAGAGCTAAGACTTTTTCTGTACAAAATGTCAAGATCAATGGAGTCTTTGAGATCACTCAGTCCCACATGGAATTAATCTTAGGTCAGGCAAACCTCAAAGAGCCACGAACAACGACGAAGTTCATTACTACTAGCCCCCAGGAACGACCTGATTTCAATCCACCCCAGCAAGTTCAATTGCCCTACATGGGCGCACCACACAATGGCGGCACTTGATTATACTACTATGCTTAGTTTATTTAATGCCCAAAACAGGAGATAATTTAAAAATGTAGGTCAACTAATCAAGCCACATCCACCCTCACCCCACCTCTCTCTGGTTATATATTCATTTCTTTCATACATATCTCTTATTTTACCATGCTATTGCTGGAAAGTGGTGCGTTTGACACACTTAGCACCGGTGAGTCAAAGAGCCATTTGCAGCCTGTGATTAGCATAGCCGTAAGCGCCAAGTCCCTTTAGAAACAGCCATCACGAGGGAGGCCACAGCTGCACAGTCTTACACACTGAGGAAGAGCCCTGGGGCGCTTACTGTAAATGCCCCCAAATTATAGTGCTTTCAACAGTAAGGGATTGGGTCTGTATGTTATACTGGGTTAATGAACATTGATCTGCTTCATGATCTTAAAGTCAGGATGAAATGGGAATTGTGATTGTCTTCCCTAATCTGACGTGTAGCCAGGTGAAACAACTTCTTGAACAAGAAAGAATGATTTTGTCCAATTGGAATTGAATTGAACATTGGATCATTGTTTGCTAAATGCTGCGATCTCATATGAGTGACAGGTTGCTGGAGTGAGGAATTATGTTCCCGCCTCACATTGGTGCACACGTGGGTTGAAGGTCCAAATTGCAGTTTCAATGCAGCTTTAAAGGGCCCTACATGATCCCAGCCGAGAAATAAGGGTCTTATATAGCAAAACGACCAGTAATTTTCTAAAAAAAAAAAAAAAAAAAAAAAAAAAAAAAAAATATATATATATATATATATATATATATATATATATATAAAACCACAAATGGCCATCTTGCACTAGCTCGACTTCATACATTACTCAGAATCTGCAAAATGTTATTATTTTACACAACACATTAAGAGCCAGAGTCAGGGGTGTAAACTTTTGAAAAAAAAAATAAATAATAATAATAATAATAAAATAAATAAATAAAATATACTTGTAAATGTACTTTTTTCATGTATTACTGCCCTTCAGAAGCTACAGACGATACTTACATGCTTCCCAGAAAACAAAATAAGTTAAATATACCCTGATCTTCAAATTCTTAATTCATCGTGTTTCCTTCTGGAGCATCAGCATTTGAACCTTCTGTAATAGTTGCATATGAGTCCCTCAGTTGTCCTCAGTGTGAAAAGGTGGATCTCAAAATCATACAGTCATTGCTGAAAAGGGATCAAACACACAAAAATGCTGAAAAACCAAAGAATTTTGTGGGACCTGAAGGATTTTCTGAAGAACTTTATAGACCTCGCCAAGGCCTTTGACTCTGTCGATCATAGGATCCTCTTACATAAGCTTTCCAGTATTGGTCTGTCCTCCTCTAGCTGTGCTTGGTTTGCCAATTATCTCACCAACCGTGCCCAGCAACTGAAGGTTGAAAACATTATATCAGACCCGCTTAATATCTCTAAAGGTGTGCCTCAAGGCTCCATCCTAGGCCCAACCCTTTTTTCTATTTACATCAATGATATAGCCAGAGCTGCTGGCACCTACAGGATTCATCTTTATGCAGATGATACCATTTTGTACTCAGTTGGTTCCTCTCCCAATTCTGCGGCTTCCAGTCTTAAACTCAGCTTCACCTCTATAGAGCAGTTCTTTGACAATCTCCACCTCCGTATTAACACCAGTAAGACAAAATGTATCCTTTTTAGCCGAAAACCAGTCACCGTGACTCCACTTACAATCACCTGCATGAACGGTATGGAACTGGAGTATGTCAAAAAATATAAATATCTAGGTATCTGGTTGGATTCATCCCTGTCATTTATTACACACATCAATAACCTTCAAACAAAAGTTAAAGCTAGACTAGCCTTTCTTTTCCGCAATAAAGCTTCCTTTACTTATGCTACCAAATGCACTCTCGTTAAGATGACAGTACTGCCAATTTTGGACTATGGCGATATTATCTATAGAATGGCACCAAACACAGCCCTAAAAAAACTTGACACACTCTATCATTCAGCCATCCGTTTTGCCACTAATGCACCCTTTCACACTCATCACTGTGACCTGTATAAACTGGTGGGCTGGCCCTCCCTTCATACCCGGCGGCTCCATCACTGGTTTCTCTTCATATACAAGACGATCCTGGGCAAGACACCTCTCTATTTGTCATCCCTTTTTCATGCTGCTCATAACGCCTATCAGGCAAGATCAAGTAATTTGATTAAATTTAGTACCCCCCCTACTTCTACTATCGTTGGACGTAATGCCTTCCGCTTTGCTGCAGTACACGACTGGAAGATACTACAAAATACCCTGAAACTTACATCTCTGATCCCAATCGCCTCCTTTAAGCAAAACCTCCAAAATTACATAGTTGACTCTTGTTCCTGCTGACAATTATGAAACATATTTAAGCACTTTATTCTTTTTCTTTTTTCTTTGTTGTTTACCTTTTTTAATTCAATTGCTTGTTCTATGTGTGTCATGTGTTTGACTATGTATAGTTGTACAGTATGTCCCTATTGATTCCTGTAGCCTCTTGGCCAGGTCATGTTTGTAAATGAGAAGTGGTTCTCAAACAGTTTACCTGGATAAATAAAGGTTAAAAAAAAAAAAAATAAAAAAAAAAATAAAATATTATTCAGGCTAGTGCTAAATAAAAAAAAAAACATGTATTTTGAACGAACCCTCTTATTTTGTATAATAATTAACATTTTGCAGATTCTGGAAGGTGTATTTAAACTTAATTTTCATGAAATCTTTTAACAATTTGGTGAAAACAGGAACTTAAAGCTTTGAGTATGTATGTGTGTATACACATAAATACAGTATATGTGTAATGTGTAGTTTTAAATTAGAAAAGCATTCTTCTTCTTCAGTTATATTTCAAAAATGTTGAATTTATATCAAAACACAGCAGGCTACAAACATAAAATTATGCCCCCAAAAATACCATGAATCAGATATGGTTCAAAGAAATCTCCCACGACCCTGTCTGCATTTCTGGTGACCCCACGTGGGGTCATGACCCCGAGGTTGAGAACCTCTGAACTAGTTGTTAATGACGTAATTGGAAGTGAGTCTGAGATGTATGTCTGGTGTGATACAACGGCTTAACGAGCATAAACACGACGCTGAAGACACCTGATTACTAAAATCTGATGACGATAATGTTTGAGCGGATGTTAATATGAATTATGTCTGCCAGCAGTTAACCCATTTGTATTTTTTGTAGTGTTTGGTTTATAGACAGATCAATAATTTGGGGGACTTACTGTCTTATTTAAATGTTGTTGTTCCCAAACAGTCATTAGGATTTCATGCACTTTTAATTTTTTTTTTTTAATTAAATTAAATTAAATAAAAAATTTAATTTAAATTTTGGTTAATTTACATGTCATAGATGTCACATTACAATTTGCATCAGAGTAAATATTGACATGCAGGTAGTTTTTTTTTTCTTGCAAAAGTTTAGCAGTTCTGACACATCTTTACTTTTGTGCCTTTAGTTATTCAGCATTTTTTTCTAGTTGGTTGCTTTCACATCACATGCTCTAAGTTGATTTGAGGTTAAAAGAAAAGAATGATTTAATTCAGTGAAATCCCATCACATAAAAACGTCACTCTTTCTTGTTATTCTTTTCGTCATTCCCTTTTTTAGGTGTATTCTTGATGAAGTCAGACAGTGTGTGTCTGGAGATGGGAACCGACCAGCTCACCTCCATTAAATGTTATTTACTGGTGAAGTTCAAATTTGCCTTGGGTCATGTAGTCAGGAGCACTACGTGTCCTCTCACGAAGCTGAACAAAACCAAAGAGAGCATTTTAAAGTTTAATGGCAGTAGTGCCGCCTTCAGCATCCCCAGGACTTAGCCCTTTGTTCTCCCAAACATTCTCCAATCAATAACATGGAACGGACCCAGACATCTTTATTCCACGGAAGCTTAGAGAGAGCAGAGGCCCCCTTTCTTCCTCTCAGCGTGTTGCAGAGCGGAGCAATGTTTTCGCTTTCTTCTGCTAATCTCGTCTCATTCACACGGAGGCTTTATGTGAAGAGTCTGTCAGGCTGCAAAACCTCTGTCTCCCACAACACACCTTTCTGTTTGGACTTCAGATTACGACACCAAAAGTGCAACATAAAATTGTAAAATAACCAGTGTCCTAAAAAAAATTACAAAGATTTATGTGTTTGAATTGCAAATGTATTTCCATTCCATACAAAGGTTTTGCATTTTCTTCTTGCATAAATCTGTTAATTGAAAACAAATTAAATAAATATATTGTTTTTTGGTACTGTTACAGTTGCAGATTTCGACAAATACAGTTGAAGTCAAAAGTTTACATGCACATTGCAGAATCTGAAAAATGTTAATTATTTGACCAAAATAAGGGATCATACAAAATGCATGTTATTGTTTATTTAGTACTGACCTGAATAAGATATTTCACATTAAAGATGTTTACATATAGTCCACAAAAGAAAATAATAGTTCAACTTATAAATTGAATGATCCAGAGCTGTGTTTTTTTGTTTAGTGATAGTTGTTCATGAGTCCCTTGGTTGTCCTAAACAGTTAAACTGTTCTTCAGAAAAATCCCTCAGTTCTCTCAAATTCTGTGGTTTTTCAGCATTTTTGTGTATTTGAGCCCTTTCCGACAATGACTGTATGATTTTGAGATCCATCTTTTCAGACTGAGGACAACTGAGGGACTCAAATGCAACTGTTACAGAAAGTTTCAAACATTCACTGATGCTCCAGAAGGAAAAATGATGCATTAAGAGCCGGGGGGTGAAAACTTTTGAACAGAATGCAGATGTGTACATTTTTCTTATTTTGTCTAAATATCATATTTTTTTCATTTAGTACTGCCCTTCAGAAGCTACAGAAGACACTTGCATGTTTCCCAGAAGACAAAATAAGTTAAATTTTCCCCTGATCTTCAAATTCCAAAAGTTTTCACCCCCGCATAATTAATTAATGCATAATTTTTCTTTAAAAAAAAACTGTTGACACTGTAATCAAAATTCTATGTGCAATTCAAACACCTTTAATTTAGGCCTACATTTCTCTTTTTGCATGTAGCAGGTTACATTCACCCTTACAAAAAAAATTCACTGTGGCAGCACCATCAGCGTCAGTGATATAATCAGAGCAGAATACTATTGGAATTAGATTTATGCCATGATTTATGTCACGATTACCATATTCATATGCCATGACATATAAATGGTACTACAGAGCTATGTTATTACCATGTATGATAATATCTAAAACACCACTTCTGTTTGACAGATACTACTAAGGGAAGAATCCACTAAGAATATAATGGTGGCTGCTGATAGCGCTGTGTATTTGCACACGCTGTCTGTGCCGTTTTAGTGCCCAATTCACTAATGGAATTATGCAAATCAGTTAACGGAGCAAACACGCCCACAAAATTAGTGCTGAACGCTAATTCCATGATGCATTTCTAGATCTTAAGCTTCATTCGTAGTGCTAAATTGTGTAGTACACTTGGATTTTTAAAATCTTTTTTGGACTTTTTTAGTCTCTTTTTAGCTGATAAGCTGTATATTATTTGTATAGTTTGATAATAATCATTTGCATAGTTTGCTAAGATTTCAAACCCAAACCTCCACCCTTGATTATGATACACTTTTTATTTGAAAAGCCAGAGTATCAAAGTGGAGGATTTGCAACGGAGATGCTCTCATTGTGGATTCCTCCGGACGGGCTCCCACAGACGGGTCCTCCGTGTCTTTGTGTCTGGGTTGGTGCATGAATAGGGGCTTAGACATGGCCTGAAGCCCTGCACCTTTTCTTCGCATTGATGGGGAATACATTATTCATCTGCTTTAAGACTCATCAGATGGGTGTAAGCTCTGACCATGCCGCGCTCTCCGGGCCACGGACACAATAGGCCCTCCATCTACCCCGCACTCATTCACTCACTCGCTCCCTCACTCATTCACGCACGGCCTTTCTCTGTCCGGCCCATCACCCAGCCGAGATGAAAGTGGACTTTCCCATTATTGATTATTCGACCGAGCTTTCCTGGCATGGAATTATTGGCGGGTGAGCTTGTGGTTAATGAGATTTTAGTGAAGCTTTGGCGAGGGCTAATTGTTCTGAATATGGTAGCACTTTTGAGAGCTTTGCTTCATTTATGATTACATGAGAATAATAAGTAATTAATGCTTTTGTCAAATTGCAGATGCACAGATGTCATTGCATAAATACATAAATCCTTAAAAGGGGACATGAAATAAAAACTGACCCTATTTGCTTTCTTAATCAATGGCTCTGCTGTTATTGTGCATCATTAATCAGTCAAGTCACCTTTATTTCCATAGCTCTTTACACAGCAGCTTCACAGCAATAAACAGGACAATAGCAGGATCAATGATGCAAACTTCTTTAAATATGAGAGAAAATAAATTCTGCTGTGAAGCAGCTCTAAAGAGACAACAGTGTCATTATTCAGCACACTGTTGATTCAGTCCAGGCTAATAACTGTGTAAAGTTCATTCATTAAATTCAGTTCTGCACATGCATGTGGTACCAGTTTTTGTATTCTTTCATTAAAAGTGCAAAGAGTTATTGCACTTAATGTGACTCTTGTGAACCATTCAAAAGTTTTTGGACAGTAGATTTTTAGTGTTTTTCAAGTCTCTTCTGCTCACCAAGCCTGCATTTATTTGATCCAAAGTACAGCAAAAAAAAAAAAAAAAAAAAAATACAAATGTAGTTTATTCCTATGATTTCAAAGCTGATCAAAGCATCATTACTCCAGTCACATGATCCTCAGAAATCATTCTAAAATTCTGATTTGCTGCTCAAAAGCATTTTTTCAGGTTTCTTTGATGAATAGAAAGTTTAGAACAGCATTTATTTGAAAGAGAAATCTTTTGTGACATTATAGATGTCTATATCATCATTTTTTTATCAATTTGATAAAAAAATAAAAACTGTTTCAAATATTGATAATAATAATAATAATAGATGTTTTTTTAACAGCAAATCAGCATTTTAGAATGATTGCTGAAGGATCATGTGACACTAAAGACTGAAGACTGATGATGCTGAAAATTTAGTTTTGATTGCAGGAATAAATTGCATTTTAAAATATATTGAAATAGAAAGCAGTTATTTTAAATAGTAAAAATAGTTCACAATATTACTGCTTTTGCTGTATTTTGGATCAAATAAATGCAGGCTCGGTGAGTAGAAGAGACTTCTTAAAAAAACAAAAAAATCTTACGGTCCAAAAACTTTAGACTGGTAGTTTATAATACATTGATTGAAGTATCAACTTTGTGTCAGATGGTTGTTATAAAAAATATAATTGTAAAAAAAAAATCCTTAAAAAAATCTGAAAATTTAGAAAAACAATTGTGGATTTACAGAAAGATTATCAAATTTATATGACTATCTTGGGTCGTATAATTTGGTTTTAGTAGATTTTGATTAGAAATGTTTGAATTTTGATTGCAGACTTTGATATCTTGGCAAAGCTGAGCCCGTTTGAGATCATTGTTGAAATGTCTTTATCATGATCAGAGAAAAATCTTTAACGAAAATCTGCATTTGAACTCCACTGAATCTCATTGCTGCCTTGGAGAAACAAATGAGATCTCTTTAATATCTCAAATATATAGACAGCATTTAATGGAGTGAATTGAATCCTTAAAGGAACCGTATGTAAGAAATTTATGTCAGTTAATCATAAAATGGCCCTGACATGTCACTAGACATTAAGAAATCATGTTCATTTCAAATACTTATATCACTGACAACAGTGGTCCGGCCAGGATATTGTCATTTAAAAGTGAGAGTTGCAGCCCTCAACTGATGTTATTGTTGTCATTTTGTGTTTTGGTCTGAGGCGCCACCCTCCAGCTATCTACCAATCACGAAGTCAGTAGAGTTTTGTGAGACGGGTTGCCAGCTCTGTCTGCTCTAGTTACAGCTACGAACGGTGTCGGATAAAACATGTATAACGTTACAAACCTAAAAGACCTCGTTATGAATCCGAAATACGTTGTGACAAAGTCCGAAATAAAACAAGGATTGGTATAGGAGATGCCTTTGAAAGATGGAGACGGCTGAAAACGGAGAAGAATTTGAAGATTGACGCCAACGTTGCTGATTTTCTCCTGGACAAGTAAGATTCATCTATGTTTGGCTAACTTTGCTTCCGTACACAGTGGATTTTCCACGGTCGGCAGTACTAAATGCGTTCATAAAAAGATTTATATCGCACCACTAGCAGGGTATGAAAACAATCTATGTTCCGACTGAAATGTGGTATTACAGTACATCTTTGCGAAATATTTGGCTAATCGCCAACTGTAAATTTTTGCGATACATAATTACTTCGCAAAACATCTCTTGTGAAGCATAAACATAATTAACAGAAGAAAAACAAATTACTGTGTAGGACTCGTCACTTGAAGCTCCTTGTTGCAGCCTACCCCTACAGCTTAGCTGGCAACCTCGAGTCAAGGGGGAGCGGGAGGGGAGACACCGTTCTACAGTATTTTGAAAGTGATTGCAGTACCAGTTTTGGCTAGCCTGGCAAGCCAGACCCACATAAATGTAGGGTCTGGGCACTCTCCATAGACAGGGCTCAACCGGAGGGGTGGGATAAACGGTTGTCTTTCAAACTCCTCTCCACGCAATAGGATAGCGCTACAACCAATCAGAGACTTAGTCTGTCAGGTGACGTAGTCAGAGCGACGGAGATTTTTAACGAAAATCAGTGCACTGTGCAGTCTGTCAGCCAAATAATAAACATAGATGGGCACTAAACCTTTAAAAGTAAACAAAAACATGCACAGACAAATCAAATTACACCCTGCTCTGATGTAGTATACGCAAACACCGGAAGGGGAAATCGGTGAAAAAGTCCAGGATCTTAAAACGTAATCTTTTAGCTTTAAATGGGTTTGAACAACCAGGATAAACGCAAGTAATTACCATTTTGAATAGCCGCTATATCCACAATCTCTGTGCACTATGTGAACAATGAGTGTCGTATACACGCCACAGATCGCTTCCGGTGTTTGCGTATTCTACACCACAGCGCGTTCACATGTAACGAGCTCCTGCTCAGGACAGATGGACGTGGCTGTGTATCCAAAGTAAAAAATTATATAAATACTGTTCAGTTTTCCACGCGTAATTCACAGAACCAGGAATTCATGTCTGACGGAACTTATGGTCACAGGTCAGTCGTCATCATGTTAAGCCCGCCCACCGACTCGTGATTGGCCCGGTACATCTTGGATTTTTCGGAATTTTAAGTGAATTGAGAGTAACTAGACTGACCTTGGAAGCAAATGTAATTTGCTGCCGCTAGGGGCGCGTCTAGATTCTAGGCTAAGTTTAGGCCACAATCCTACATACGGTTCCTTTAAGAAATAGTTCTGAAGAATCTCACATATTTCTAGAGTTTTGGAAGAGTTCTCTGCAATGCCTCATTCGGATATCAAAGACTGCAACATGTCTATATAAGAAACTCTAGGTGAAGTATCCAAGACAAAGTTGATACTTGAAATGTAAATACGATCTCCAACAAGCATCCTAACCTTTGAAAGAGAAGCCTTTAGATTTTTTTCATAAACAGATGGGTCAAAAAAAGAAAAAAAAAGAAAAGTGCAACAAACAAAAACTTAAATGTTAAAATATCAGATATATGCATTATGCATTACAATGCATGTCAAATATGGTTCCCTTTTCTCTTTCTCTATTTTCTCTTTTTTTTTTTTTGACTAACAGGCAATGGCATCCAGTAATGGCTGGAAATGATGAATCTGCCAATCGCGACTGTAAGTGGTTGGTGGCAAAGTGAAGAATGAAACGTCTCCTTAAGCTCAGGTGAGAGCAGTCTCTGGATTACTTAATGGCGTCACGATTACTTATTGTGCAGGGCTGTTAGGAAATGGAACCACTACCTTCGTAAAAGCTTTTGAGGTGTCATTATGGCGCTCCAATTGAATACAGAGAAGGGGATACTTGGGGGCTTGGAATACTGTATTTCACATTTTACACTGGAGGTTGTCAACTGCAACTACCCAATGTAATTTAAAAGACTTAACCCTGCTGAAAAACATTGCAGTCTTTGGTTTAGCATGTCCAAAACCCCACCAAGCCAGTCACTTTCAGTCAGTTAAAACTTTTTCCAGAAAGGGATAAATCACACTAAATAAGCATATCTAATATTGTGAGCATACCTCAGCATCTTCCTTCAAAGTAAGCATAAAACTCACCCTCTATCACAGGAAGAGAAGCTTTGTGTCCAAATGTGATTTGAATTTCGATTGCACAATTGATTCGTGCCCTCACACGATTTTCTCCCTTTATTAGAGCTCAGGATCAAAGGCTCTCATTAGCGTTAGCCCCTCGCAGCATTGTTAACCTCCCAGGATAGCAACAAAGGTCTGTTTCAGGCCCAGGTTGAGCAGAAGAAAGAGGCAGTTATTCCTGAGCTAAGTTCACATCAAACACTCGAGGGCTCGGGTGGAGAGAGATGAAAGAAATTGGTGCAACCTGGAAGATCAGCACAATGTGCCAAGCTGCCAGTTATTCCACACCCAAGGCAGTTTGAACTATCTCTGCAACGAACAAGTCTGTACAGTACCAGCTGAAGTTAGAGACTCTCACTGAGGTAGAATATAAAGTGTAGGATATGTTTGTGATCTACTGCTATGAGCAGATGAAATGTGGTCTCGTCCTGGATTTCAGTCCATCTGCAAACCCAGATATCCAGAGAAATAAACGCGCCGGCGATTAAACACTTACCTCTCGTTTGCAATTCAGCCACTTTGTTCTTCTTATGAATTATTGAAAGACAGGAGCTTTTGATGAGCTCCAATAGATTTTCATACCGCCGACATCAGTGTTAATAACGTTTTTGTCAGTGGTGCCTGGGAGCGTGCTTAGATTAATGCCACCACAACCTGCTATTGAATCCATTTGGAGGTGGAGCGGCTAATTTGATTTGATATCGTTTTAATAAAGTTTTTCAGTGATTTGAGAGATTGTTTCAGGCTATCTATGTAATTTTACAGTTATTACAGCCACTTATAGGGGAGCTTTGATAGCGGCGGTTGGCCCTGCAGTGTTCTGAATACATTAGCCCAACTGAGAGAATGACAGGCAATCACAGCGAAAGACACTCGGCAGATGCTACATTTCGCAAATTACACATGCTAATGGAAGGGCTTGTTTTTGTTTAGCTCTTCCGTTATGTGACGTATTTCAGAGAGAAACAGGATGTTGCAACCTTGGCTCATTGGGAATACGTGCCTTTACATATAATTTACTGCAGTTTCCAACTAGAGTAAACCTCAGAAGCAGTAGAACACCAGTCATGTTTGTATTCAAGATTTACTGTATGAAAAGCTAAAGACTTTAAAAAGTGAAGAAGACTTTTATTCAACCTTTATTGTATAGAATGCACTTTTCATTGCTTTTCAAACAGATTATATGTATAGTGTAGGGCTGCTCGATTATGCCAAAAAATCATAATCACGATTATTTGGGTCAATATTGTAAACACGATTATTTGACACAATTATGACTAGGTCCAAAACTTTACATTAGTGATTAATTAAAAGATAGCAATACAACAGAAAAAAAGATACAAATGAAAAAAACAGTGCTTTTTTTCTTTTTTTTCTTTTAGTAGTCTAACAGCTTAATACAAAAATATTATGCAATTATTTGAATGTAAAATAAAACAACGTTTTTACTGTAAGAATTAAACATGCTTTGTTTCTTATTATTACTAAAAAAGTCCTTTATTCAAGAGCAGTGAGTGATTTTTTTCTTTGTACTTTTTACGTTTTATTAATATTAAGCAGAGACGGCAGGATTGTTAAAAGGGATTGTTAAAAGGGTTGATTATTATGAACCAACTAATAAACTGTTTATCAATTTACATGCATTAAAATGTGTAGATTTAGTTTCCTTATAAACTTTACAGTTAATGTACAAAGCATATCATAATTTACTTCCAAATTGTATTCAGAGGCTGTTCAAAATAAGAGAAAGTCAGTATAATTTAAGAGGATTGTATATATTTAAAAAAGTGAGGGAAAGAACTAACGCAAAAAGTGTTTATCTGTTATAGGGGTAAATCTATGGAATAAATGTGATAAGGAATTAAAAGTATGTAACTCACCTTGCCAATTTAAGAAAATGTATAAAAATAAGGTGATAAAAAGTTATATGATTTCGTATAAATAAATTGTGGTTGTATTGTTAAATGAAAGATAAAGGGGAAAAACGAAGGAATAAAAGAAAAGAAAAAAATGTGATTAATGTTTGTATATTTTGGGAAATGTTTTTTGTCATATTGTTTATTTTGTGTTAATTAACTTTGCCCATTCAGTTAATGATGTATAAAGGGTAGGCTTAATAAGCAATGCTTCTGCCTACACCTTTTTCGGCAACTATGTATTTTTTTTTTGTATTTATCTTGTGAAAATTTGTTTGTGAGGACCGGAATAAAATTATTGATTGATTGATTGATTGATTGATACTACTATGGCTTTTTTAAGACATAGTAAACTTTTTTAACAATGTTGGTTAGATTTAAGGTTGGGTTTAGTGTAGGTAATAAACACGATCAGCACCACTGAACAATTCATTTCCGAACTTTCCGAACAACCAACTCAAAAATGTTGGCAAATTCACGTTCATCCATTCATCTGGGAAAACCAAACCTGCTTTAATTGCCAATCACTGGATATTTCACTTTTAAAGTGTTGCGAAAAATGCTAGAAGCAACGTGATTGTCACGACCACACACAAAGGAAGAAGGTGAGTATCTTTCAGGATATTTATTAACAAACGTGCACAGTTCAACACACGTGCAAACAGGTGAATAAGGTTCTCTGTAGTCGAATCTTCAAACACAACACCACAGGTGAGTTCAAGTTCATAAGTATCGTAGCGATAGCAACAGTCACTTCCCTTTGACACGGTTAACGTGTTTCACAGGAGAACATCGGAGCAATCCACGAGGAGCACAGGAGAGACAACAGGAAGGGGAGAAGATCCACAGAGAGACATCTATGCAACTTCGATACCAGCCGCTGAGTGAATGTTTGGGGAGAGTATTTGAAGGGAGTGGTGATTACAGGTGCAGGTGACGGTGATAGAGCTCTGGTGATGGGCGTGGTGCAGTGATTGGGACTGAGGGAACGTGCTGAGGGTGTGACATAGCCCCCCCCCCAAGGGGCGGCTTCCAGACGCTCCAAAAAACAGGAAGAAACAGTCCAGGGGAGCGGTGGGGGGGCCAGGAGACTGAGGCAGAACAGGTTGGGCAAAGTCCCTCCAGAGCAGAGCAGGAGATTCAGGAACCCTCCAGGGCAGAGCCGAAGGCGGAGCAAGGGGTTTAGGAGCCCTCCAGGGCGGAGCAGGAGGCGGAGCGGCCCTCCAGGGCGGAGCAGGAGGCACAGGAGCCCTCCAGGGTGGTTTGGGAGGCGCAGGAGCCCTCCAGGGCGGAACAGGGGGCCGCATCATGGACAGGGACCTGGGGAGAGCAGAGATAGAGGAGGCAGACAGAGCAGGGAGGAGCCAGATGGTAGTCCAGAGTCCAGCCCGGACGAGGCCCCAGAGCGGAGTCGAAGGAGGGAGGAGCCATGGTGGAGAGATGGCAGATGACACCCTGGGGACGAGCGATGGAGACGGAGCTACTGGCAGAGGTGACCCAGGTGGAGCCGAGCAGACGGAGGGCCAGGGTGACACAGAGGTTCCAGAGGGCCAAGGCGGAGCTGATGGCTCAGGCGACTGAGGCGGAGATGTGGATCCGGAAGACCGCAGCAGAGCCGGAGCGACAGAGGACAAAGGCGGAGCTGATGGCTCAGGCGACTGAGGCGGAGATGTGGATCCGGAAGACCGCAGCAGAGCCGGAGCGACAGAGGACAAAGGCGGAGCTGGAGGGAAGGAGGAGCCTGACAGAGCCGGAGGGACAGAGTGACAAGGCGAAGCCGGAGGAATGGAGTCCCGAGGCGGCGGATGGTCGACGACTGACCAAGGCGGAGCCGGAGGGACGAGGGAGCCCGGTGGAGCTGGTGGGATGACGGGCCACGGTGGAGATGAGGGAGCCAGGAGCCAAGGCGGAGCCGGGGGGACGAGGGAGCCCGGTGGAGCTGGTGGGATGACGGGCCACGGTGGAGATGAGGGAGCCAGGAGCCAAGGCGGAGCCGAAGGGTCGGAGGACCGAGGTGGAGTCCAGGACTCGGAGGCTGGAGGTAGAGACTGGGGATCGACCTGCCTAGGCGGAGCTGGAGCCTGGGAGTCCCGAGATGGGTCCACAATCCTGGATGGCGCAGCCTGAGGGAGAGCTGAGGGACAGACAGGCACTAGCAGAGACAGGGCTGAGGAACTGGCTGCTTTGAGTGGAGGCGGGAGAGGGAGGCTGGGTGGGAACTTCAGAGACTCTGGACGGCTGGACGGGACCAGCGCGGATTCAGGAGAACTGGACAAGACCAGTGGAGATTCTGGACGGCTGGGCGGAACCAGCGGGGACTCAGGACGGCTGGGCGGAACCAGCGGGGACTCAGGAAGGCTGGATTGCACCAACGGGGGCTCTGGGCGGCGTTCTTGAGGTGCGGGCTCTGGACGGTGCTCTTGAGGAGCGGGCTCTGGACGGCGCTCTTGAGGAGCGGGCTCTGGACGGCGCTCTTGAGGAGCGGGCTCTGGACGGCGCTCTTGAGGAGCGGGCTCTGGACGGCTGGACGACCCCAGCGGAGATTCAGGAGGGCTGGGCGTCTCCAGCGGAGACACTGAAAGAGCTAGCTCTGGGCGAGCGGTCACTGGAGGGCGCTCTGGCGGCGCAGTCACTGGAGGGCGCTCTGGCGGCGCAGTCACTGGAGGGCGCTCTGGCGGCGCAGTCACTGGAGGGCGCTCTGGCGGCGCAGTCACTGGAGGGACATCGGCCATTTTGGCAGGGGAAACCGGAACGTCGGCCATTTTGCGAGCTAGCATGGCCGCCCGCACTGACCTCAATGGTGGGTCGCGCACGCTGGCCATCAGGATTGGCCACGACGTAGGAGGGTTGGTCGCGGGCTCCAGGCTGGCAAGGTGGGAGAAGCTATTGGTTTGGTATGTGAGGGGTTGGTATCCTGTCACGACCACACACAAAGGAAGAAGGTGAGTATCTTTCAGGATATTTATTAACAAACGTGCACAGTTCAACACACGTGCAAACAGGTGAATAAGGTTCTCTGTAGTCGAATCTTCAAACACAACACCACAGGTGAGTTCAAGTTCATAAGTATCGTAGCGATAGCAACAGTCACTTCCCTTTGACACGGTTAACGTGTTTCACAGGAGAACATCGGAGCAATCCACGAGGAGCACAGGAGAGACAACAGGAAGGGGAGAAGATCCACAGAGAGACATCTATGCAACTTCGATACCAGCCGCTGAGTGAATGTTTGGGGAGAGTATTTGAAGGGAGTGGTGATTACAGGTGCAGGTGACGGTGATAGAGCTCTGGTGATGGGCGTGGTGCAGTGATTGGGACTGAGGGAACGTGCTGAGGGTGTGACAGTGATATTGTTCACCATAGGCATGCATTTCCAATAAGTCTGGATTGGGGTATACTATCCAGTGAGAAAAAAACATGTAGGACATGATTTAGGGAACGGAATTGCTTTTTGCAACCCATTTTTTGACATATTTCTGAATGAAAATGAGAACAATTGTTGGGCAGGGTTTTATTTTATTTGTTGGGAATCAATTTGATCATGAAAAGTGGGTATTAGATACCAGAATGAAGCCTGACCAAATGTGTGTTGGCTAAAATAATGGCTAATAGCTATTTGGTTACTGGTTAACATTATTATTAGATGAAGACAACACATTTTGTTGAAGAACATCTGAAGAACCTTTCTGTTTCACAAAAGGTTCTTTGTGTTGAAAGAAGGTTCCTCAGATTATAAAAAGGTAAGAAAGAGGTGGTTTTTTAAAGAACCTTTGACTAAATGGTTCTTTGTGGAACCAAAAATGGTTCTTTTACAGCATTGCTTTGAAGAACCTTTTAAAGCACCTTCATTTTTACTTCATTTTTTTCATTTTTCATTTGTACTTCAGTTCAAAAAGGTAGGGTAGGGTAAAAAACTTCAAAATCGTCATTTTTGTTTTACCTTTTTTTGTAAAGGCTGTTTGACTTTCTTTGCACATTCACTTTATAAACACTGGGTTGGTACTTCTGGCTATACGTCACGCGTGCCCTTTCCAACATGATTATGTATTGGATGAAGTCAAGCTAGTGCAAGATGAGCATTTGAGTTTAAAAGGTACATACATTTTTTATTTATTTATTTATTTATTTATTTTTGAAAACGCAGTTAATTTCGCTAGATAAGACTCTTATTGCTTGGCTGGGATTGTGTTGAGCCTTTTAAAGTTGTATTGAAACAGCAATTCGGACATTCAACCCATTGGCTCCCATTGAAGTCCACTATATGGAGGAAATCCTGGAATGTTTTCTTCAAAAGCCTTAATTTCTTTTCGACTGAAGATAGAAAGACATAAACATCTTGGATGACATGGGGGTGAGTAAATTATCAGGAAATATTTATTCTGATAGTAAACTAATCCTTTTATGCTGCTCTGCTCTGGCCGAGTGTTTTTGCCAGCTTTTTAAACAAATTGTGAACAAACAAGTCCAGCTTAATTTTTATATTAAAAACATGTGACTGTATTATTTAGCGAGTTGGTAATTAGGCACAGCAGTAATTAGCAAGACATTAACATTTGTGAACCTGTGAAGTCGAGCTGAGCTCTCGCTGTCAGTTTTTTTTTTTTCTGCATTAGTGTGAGAGTGGACACCACAGGGTCACTGAGCCTGACTGAATAAACCCCAAACCCTACAGGCACATTAATAGCTTCCTCTCTAATCAGAGCCTGGGTTTCCTATTTATAAAGTCATGATTTAGACACAATCTTTTTAAAACTGTGGCATGTTAAACAAAATAATCCTATCTATCTATCTATCTATCTATCTATCTATCTATCTATCTATCTATCTATCTATCTATCTATCTATCTATCTATCTATCTATCTATCTATCTATCTATCTATCTATCTATCTATCTATCTATCTATCATAATGTTTGGTTGAAATAATGTTACTGTCACATTTCTGTCTGTCTGGTCATTGGTTTTGCCCATTTATCTTCCCCCTGTCATTTTGTTATCATTTGGTTTAGTCCTCGTTTGTGTAATCACCGTCATCTGTCTCACCTGTGTATTATCAATTAGTCTGTCTTTATAAGTCTGTTTGGTTCTTGAGTTCAAGGTCGGTCTTTAAATGTTTGTGAATTGTGTGTGGATTATCTTGCCTGTCCCTGAGTGTTCCAGCCTACTATTCTGAAGATTATATTAAATATTAATGTTTATTGTTTACCTCGTCTCATCAGTCCAGCACGTATCGTAACAGGAATGATCGACCGAAACAGTTTACCCGGCACTTTCCCCTGCGTTTATTTTCCCGTTTATTTTCCCTCAGTGTTTTGTTTATTTTTGTTTGATTCATTATGGACCCTACTGTTCGTCTCATCCTCCTGAGGCAGGAGGAACGCTCTCTTGAGGACCATACACGTGAGTTCATCTCCCTGGCAGAACATTCCCACTTCCCGGATAGCAGCCTATGCATCTACTACCACCTGGGACTGAATTCCACCACCAAGGCGCTGCTATCCGGGGAGGGTCCTCAAGAGAGCCTGCCGGACTACATCGAGTGGGTGTTGGCGTCCTGCCAATCTTCCTGGACTGTCGGCGTCGTCGAGGAGGACGTCAGACCCACTCACGACCCAGAACCCAGCCAAACATCACCCCGACATGCGGAGTTACAGCCCGAGCCCACCGACGATGGAGTGCCAGAGCCGAGAGCGACAGAGGCTGACCCATCTGACCAGGTGCGAGAGCCGGCATCAACATCCGTGACGGTGGATTGTCACGTGGAGCAAGAGAGGGCGACAGAGAGCCCTGCCCACTGCACCACCGCTGAGGGTGAGCTTGGATCCAATTCTGGGGATTTAATAGACTTCTTCTCGGATCTTGCCCAAGATAACTCATGTGACTTAATAGACTTTTTCTCTGAGCCACTGACCTGCATAGACTTCCCTCCCACCCGCCCTCGTCTGTCTGAATCTGCCTGGTCCTCGCTGGTTCCGCCCAGCCGTCCTGAGTCCCCGCTGGTTCCGCCCAGCCGTCCTGAGTCCCCGCTGGTTCCGCCCAGCCGTCCTGAGTCCCCGCTGGTTCCGCCCAGCCGTCCTGAGTCCCCGCTGGTTCCGCCCAGCCGTCCTGAGTCCCCGCTGGTTCCGCCCAGCCGTCCTGAGTCCCCGCTGGTTCCGCCCAGCCGTCCTGAGTTCCCGCTGGTTCCGCCCAAAGTCTCCCAGGTCAGCAGTCAGTCCCCCAGCTCACCCTCAGCCCACCACCTGTGCAGTGGGCTCGCCGCGGGACTGCCAGCTTCCATCGGCGTCTCGGCTGGAGGATTCCTCAGCTCCGCCTCCAGCCTCCGAGTCCTGGACTCCGCCTCGGCCCTTCGACCCCGCGGTTCCACCACGGCTCTCGACGCCCTCCTCTTCACCGTCGCCCATCGATCCACCAGCTCCACCGGGCTCCATCGTCTTTCCGGCTCCGCCCTGGTCAGTCGTCACCCCATCGGCTCCTCAGGACTCTGCTCCTCCGGCTGTGCCTCGTCGCGCCGTCCCACCGGCTCCTTGGGACTCCTCCTTCCTGCGGGCACAGCCTCCATCCTCTGTCGCTCCGGCTCCGCCGCGGATCTCCGGGACTCCGCCTCGGGCGCCAGAGCCTGTTCCACCTTGGCCCTCCGGATCCTCGGCGTCACCCCGGATCATCGGCTCTCCGTCTTCGCCTCGGGCTCCTTCTCCATCTGCTCCGCCTCTGTCGGTCGGCCCCATGGAGTCGGCACGCCTTCGTCCACCATGGTTCCTCCCACTGTCGGCTCCACAGTGGGCCGTCATCATGGCTGCGGTCTGGGTCGGTTCCTCCTGCCTTATGCCCCACCTGTGTCCTCCCTGGCTCCTCCCTCCGTCGTCGCCCCTCTGGACTGTCTGGTTTGTCACATGGACTTTTGTTCTGGTCCTCCTCCGGGGGTTGCGTCCTCCGCCGGAACCCCCTCCTTCGTTGACTCTGGTATCCTGGTTTTTCCGCCCCTCTCGTCTTTTCTTTTTTCCACGGCGCGAGGACGCGCCTTTCCGGAGGGGGGCGTAATGTCACATTTCTGTCTGTCTGGTCATTGGTTTTGCCCATTTATCTTCCCCCTGTCATTTTGTTATCATTTGGTTTAGTCCTCGTTTGTGTAATCACCGTCATCTGTCTCACCTGTGTATTATCAATTAGTCTGTCTTTATAAGTCTGTTTGGTTCTTGAGTTCAAGGTCGGTCTTTAAATGTTTGTGAATTGTGTGTGGATTATCTTGCCTGTTCCTGAGTGTTCCAGCCTACTATTCTGAAGATTATATTAAATATTAATGTTTATTGTTTACCTCGTCTCGTCAGTCCAGCACGTATCGTAACAGTTACATTGTCATTCAGTGTAACACAATATTTATGTGAAAAAAATTAAAACATGCTTATTCTGACTTGTACATATTAAAATATATAAAAGAATAAGCTAGCATACACTGTAAAAGAAGCACTTGTTTCAACTTAAAATAGTTTGTTATCCCACTGACCTAAATGTTTAGTTTAGTCAACTTGAAATTTTAAGTTACTTAATGTTAATTTAAGTGACACCTTGGATATTTTAGTTGACTAAACTAAAAAAATTTCAGTCAGGGGAGTAACAAATTAATTTAAGTTGAAACAACTTTTTTTTTGTGTATTAAATGAGTAAAAAATGCTTACTTGCAAATTGGCAAAACCTAGGATAGTGGCAAATTTTAAAAATGTAGAATTAAAACTAATTAGTATTTGAGGTCAAAGTAATTCATCTTTTAATAGGTCATAAATTGATTTTTTTAAATTAGGAAAATGTATGATATTTATTTTTTGCTTAGAAAAACAAAAACAAAAATGCAATCAAATTAAACAGAACTTTTAAATATTTTTTTGGGGAAAACAACAATTTAAAGCAGTATTACACTAGTGTTTTTTTTTAATGTTTAAACCCTTTTACGTCTTTGATCCGTGTATATATATATATATATATGAATAAATAATTTATATGTGATTTTTTTTACATTTTTACATTACACATCTTTTTCATAGAATGACAGCAATCAAATTAATAAATATGTTTTCTGAAGTCAAATGGGATCACACCCACATTTTAAGTCACTGATAATCTTTATCAAGCTCTGAAATCCTATTCAAATTCATAAATAACATAATGCACCATTTGACTTCAGTTATGAAAAACAGCACTAGTTCTTATCTTAATCAAACATGATGTGCCAGTCCAAATTTGTAGGATGGAGATTGAGATTTCAGAAATTTCCACAACTACTGTTATGTTTTAGTGGTGTTTTTCCATGAGAGCTATGAGTAAACAATGACAGAATGCCCATTTTTGGTTGGTCTAAAAAACAACCCTTCTGAGAATTCTGTGTACAAAAAAAAAAAATCATATTTACAATTGATTATATTTACAGTTTCATCCATATTCAGCATGTTCAGAAGATGCATTTCCACATATTAGTCTTGTTTACATTTCTGAGCAATTGTGTGCATAAAACGAAGCTATTTTCTAACCCATGTACACTCTCTTTGTTTTCTTATTGCAAGTTTGAGGTCAAGAGTCACAATGTAGAACAATTATTGAGGTCACAGTTCATCAGTTTACAAGAGCTGAGTGAAAACAGAGGCCTTTCAACTCGTACATCGCAGGGAATAATTATTCAAGCTGCTGTTTTAGTAAAAGCTGATGGTCGACAAATAAAGCGCATGTTTTCTCAATTTAGAATTTCGTAGAAGGACTCAAATGAGGGAGCACATACATTTCAGAGCGGCGCTATCGATTAATTATGGAAATAGGTATGCATTGCTTACTTCTACTAGATGTTAAGCAGAGCCCTGGTGTGTCGAGGAGTCAAAGGTTTGCTAGGAGCATCGCTCGAGTCAAGCAGGTCCACTGAGATGTCCCTCCAAGTTCAGCTATCCTCAAGGCATGAATCAATGGCCAGATGAGCTTTCACTTTGATTATTAGACGTTCCATGGGAGCAGTTAAATATAATATTCAAATGAAGAGCTTGTAGAGTTGGAGACATTTTGCATCACACTTTTGGCCTTGACGGGCTTTGGATGACCTGTAACACAGTTTGCACCGTATATACAAGTATTATGTCATCCAGTATCTCCACCAAACATAAGTAGTTCAATCCCTTTACATACGTCCCTAGTGTGTAAAATGGTAATTTGTGACTACATGCTAATGCTACTTAAATTAATTGCAATAGATAAAGCAATTTAGGAAGCCCCAAGGAATCACAAAATGAGCCATATTACTCTTCTTCATTTCATGTATCTCTGTCCTTAAAGATTTCCCTCCTTATAGTTTTTAAAGTCCTCACAGCAGGACAAAGAAGTGCCATTTGTGTCATCTATTTACACGTATGTAAAAAATTACACTGTAATGTACCCACCCCATTGTCATCCACAATGTTCATGTCTTTCTTTCTTTAGTCATAAAGAAATTATGTTTTTTGAGGAAAACATTTCAGGATTTTTCTCCATATAGTGGACTTCTATGGTGCCCCGAGTTCGAACTTCCAAAATGCAGTTTAAATGCAGCTACAAGCGATCCCAAAGTTGTAAACAATTCCAGCCAAGGAAGAAGGGTCTTATCTAGTGAAACTATCGGTTATTTAAAAAAAAAAAAAATACAATGTATATAATTTTTAACCTTGTTTTTTCCAATTCAATACAGTTAGAGTATGTCGAAAAACTCCAATCTCATTTTCTCCCTCAACTTCAAAATTGTCCTACATTGCTGTTTTACCTTTTTTGTTAAGGTTTGATCTTTTTGGCATGTTGACTTTGCAAACACTGGGTTGGTACTTCTGCAGAAATGATTTTAAAATGATTTTTTTTAAGTTTAGGCAGAAAAGATTTCTTGACAGTTTTTCGAAATACCCTAAAAGTCTTGAACGGGAAAAAACAGTTCAGGCAGAGCAAGACAAGATGAGCGTTTGAGGTTAAAAAGTGTATAAATTGTAAAAAAAAAAAAGAAAAGAAAAAAAGAAAAAAGACTGTTCCGCTACATAAGAACCTTATTCCCCTGCGGTTTACAACCGCATTTGGGATCGTTCAAAGCCGCATTTTGGAAGTTCAAACTCAGGGCACCATAGAAGTCCACTATATGGAGAAAACTCCTGAAATGTTTTCCTTAAAAAAACACAATTTCCTTACGGCTGAAGAAAGAAAGACATGAACATCTTGGATGACAAGGGGGCGAGTACATTATCTGTAAATTTTTGTTCTGGAAGTGAACTTCTCCTTTAAACATTTCTCTAAACACATGCACAATACTAATCAGTACTATTTTATATGCATTTTGAAAACAAAATATAGCAAAATAAAGATTGAATTTGATTTTCTGTCTGTGTATTTGAATGTAAGTGTAAAAAAGTCTATTTAAGATCCACAACCATTTATTAACCTTTTTTTTTTTTGTAACGAGGGGCAATCTTAATAACAACCCTGGTATGATTTTGTATAATAAGCAACTGATAACTGAAAAACATTTATTTGTACAAATGTCAAGGTTAAAATCTCCTTCTAAGAAGCACCTTGTAATTTAATAACCTGTAGAACAATCCTTGAAATGTCAAAATAACTGTCACTTCTGTAATCTTTCTGCATTGACAATTGTATTCTGGCATTATATCCCACATGAGATGCACAATGCAATTTAATAATGCTTAAACACATCATTTATCTGATAGAATGTTTACAAAAAGCAACTGAAAAGCATGTTATTTCTGCTCGCCTATATCACTACCAAACACAATGCTTGACAAACAGGTTTAAGGAATATTTAAAACATGTCTTATACATTTGTTACTCAACCTGGATTACGATTCAGTGGAGATGTCTGGCTGCTGAGTCTTTTCTTGAGCAGCTACTGGATACAAACTATGCCGAGAGGGAGCACAAGGTTGACGGGGTATTAGGGTCATGTCAGCCCTGGATTATAGGGGGATTTTGCCTTTATAAACATTCTCTAGCTCTAATTTAACTGCACCTTCTGGGATCTTATAGACACAGAGAAATGTAAGAAACAGATGTGTTTGTGGGAGAATGAAAATGAAGGATTACGCCACCTGAATCTCATCAGCTGGAGAGGACATAAAGCTGTCAGAGCCAATTTTATTATTTCGATACAGGTCGGGTTTGGTTGTTTAATATTTTAAAAAGATAAGACTGTTTCAATTCAGATGGAATGAATGAACACATTTGTAAATATATCTTTACTATCTTTAAAGCTAACATGAACTCAAAATTGACCTGTTTGCTTTCCTAATGCACATGCCTGGCTTTATTGGTGCCCGTTATTCCTAATTAAAAAAAGTTTTTCTTTGTAATCTGCCATCAAAATGGAATAACTTGCCTGTGCCAATGATCTTCTCCAGTGACTCTTTAACCTCTCCGCTCTATTCTATCACCGATTTTTCACAATCCAACCTATTTCTAATGGATCAGTTCAAGTCCGGTCTTACATTGTTTCTCTTTAAATGTTCTGTTTCATTCAGAAATATGCTTGTGGAACTAAAAGAGGTTGTGAATGGAATTTCACATTTTTAAATATACATTTAAATGAATGTTGAGGGCAATGCATTACAAGTAACATGAGTTACATTCAGATTACCTTGTGTTAAGGGAAATTGGGAGTGAGGTGTAAACCAGAGACACTTCCTTCAGCCTCAGGCTTATTAATTTCACTTTTAGTGTGAAAGGGCTTTTAAAGTTGCAAAAAATATAACTTTTGGTTTCTTTGTTATTAAAAATAAATAGTTATTAAAAATAATTTTTCACACAACAGTTTACACAACATACACCATAATGACAAAGCAAAAAACAGATTTGTGACAACTTCGCAAATTTATTCAAAATAAAACACTGAACTATGTAGATTGCATAAGTATTCATACCCTTAACTCAGTACTTAGTTGAAGCACCTTTACAGCCTCAAGTAATTTTGGGTATGATGCAACAAGCTTTGCACATCTGCATTTGGCAGTTATCTGCCATTCTTCGCCTCTTCACCCCTCAAGGACATTCACAGAGTTGTCTATAAGCCACTCTTGCTGTGTGCTTAGGGTCATTGTCCTGTTGGAAGGTGAACCTTCTGCCCAGTCTGAATGCTCTGGACTGGGTTTTCATTAAGGCTATCTCTAAATTTAACTGTGTTGAGCTTTCCTTCTACTCTGGCAAGTCCTTCAGTCCCTGCTGCTGAAAAACAGCCCAACAACATGTGGCTCCTACCCACAAATTTAACTTTTGGGATGGTACTCGACAGGTAATGAGCAGTACTATGTTTTCTTCAGAAATGTTGCTTGGAATCAAGGTTCATCAGACCAGAGAATCTTGTTTCTCACAGTCTGAGGGTCCTTTAGATGCTTCAAAGTGTGTTTTCATGTGTCTTCACTGAGGAGAGGATCAAGTCCTGCCACACCACCATAAAGCCCAGATCGGTGTAGTGTTGCAGGGATGTTTGTCCTTCTGTAAGTTTCTCCCATCTGCATATATGATCATGGAGCTCAGCTAGAGTGACCATCAGCTTCTTGGTAACCACTCTAGCCAAGGCCCTTCTCCATCAATTGCTCAGTTTGGTCAGGAGGTCAGCACTAGGAAGAGTCCTAGTTGTTCCAAGCTTCTTCCATTATGGATAATGGAGGCTACATGCTTCTGTAAACCTTCAATGCAGCAGAATTTGTTTTTTTCTGAACTCTTCCCCAGATCTGTGCCTTGATACAAGCCTGTTCCTGAGCTCTACAACAGTTATTTTGAGCTCAGGGCTTGGTTTTTGCTCTGATATGCATTTTCAGCTGTTAGGCCTTTTCTAAGAGTTGAGTGCCTTTCTAAATCATACTCATATTCAAGCATCTACATGCAACACAAGTGCTTCTGAGCTAAATTTCAAGTTTTCCAGAAAAGAGTATGAATACTTATGCAATGGAATAATTTCAGTTATTTATTTTTAATAAAGTTGCTACAAACCTGTTTTGTGCTTTGTTATTTAAAAAAGTAATTTAAATAACCAACCTAAAAAAACATGAAAAAAATTAAGAGGTATGAATACTTTCGCAAGACACTGTAAAACTCCTATTTTTCAAGCCATTTAGGAGATTTGTTTGAGAAACAAAGAAAACTGCACATTATTAATCACTGTAGTGCACTAGTTTCTTCAACTTCAGTCTCCATTGATAACTGCATGGAAAAGAGTGACATTTGTGTTCCACAAGAAAGAAAGTCATACAGGTTTGGAATGTCATGAGAGTGAGTAAAAGATGAGAGAATTTCCATTTCTGGATGAACTAGTTCTGAACTAGTTTCAATCAGTTTTGAGTGGTGTGCTGGTTAGTGTTTGGCATTGAGGCAAGACTTCAGACTGTCTGAAATGAGAGTGATGCTGGCCTAGAGGCTTTCCGTCCAATAAAACACCAGGAGAACAGAGCATAGCAATTGACAGCTTTGGAAAGGAACTTAGGGGTAACTCCTTTGAGCTCTCAGCCAGAACTGGGTCAGAGTTCAAAAGCATCTGCTCTCTGCTGGATCATTAGCACCAACATCGAGAAAACGGCCAAGGCTTCTTCAATTCTTTTCGCTCACCCGGCGCTGTGGAGCATGAGTGAAATTGAGGGAAAGGCGCAGGATTTAATAAGGTCTGATGCTGTAAGAGTCAGACAGTGTCAGCTTTTGCCTGACTGTACTTGCTATGTTTATTTGAACTCCCTACCAAGATGGTCCATGTTTCTTTCATTCCATGCAAAGCTGTTTGAGATGATTGCTTTGATATCGCAGATTTAATATTGTGGAATGCCTCGGAAATGTTCAGAGAGCAAAGTGTTCCAGTAAAACCGGCAAAAGAATAAAGAGAGCTTTTCAGCGGTTGGTGGAGATCCGTCTTTGACCGGCTGAGTAACAGAGGTTAAGGCATCACACAGAATTAGTAAATCATCAGGAGCTCTCCTAATGGAAAAGAACAAAGGTTTTACCTAGTCCTGCATGTTCCAGCCTTGCTGGATGTGAGGAGAGTGCTAAATGATGTAAAATGATGCTAAATGATGAGCATTAGACACGTGTGGCAGTTCTGTGTGTCCTTGAGGAATCACATTTTCCTTGATCTTTGGAGATAAAAGAGTTCATTGTATTTTAATACATACTGTAACTTTCAGAACTCAAAACTTACTCCCCAGTGGAAAAAAAAAGACTTTCTTATGATTAGTTCTCAGCTTTCTGATGTAAGAACCAAGAATCTGAAGTTTATTTATAAAATTTTTGCACAAATCTGTTATTGAAGGATGGAGTGGTTAGGTCTATTTGACTGGACAGCAAACCCACAAGCAAGAGAAGATTTACATAGGAGACTTGAAGACATACCAGCAAAATCAGCCTGTCTGATATTCTTAACCAGAATAAGCTGTGGTTATGGACTAGATATTTTGCCGTCTAGTCAGAGTTCTGGCTACATGACACTAGAAAGAGGGTAGAAATGATTCTAAACTGAATCATGTCTTTTTTAATATTATGACAAATACTCAGTATTGGATCTCACTACAATGCTAATAAAATTAAAACATACGTTTTTTTTTATTTTAAAATTTTGATTTAATTAAAAATTTAAATAAAATTAATTTTAGAATGTACAGTATATTTTTTGAATTTTTCTTTGCATTTTAAATTTTGATTTTTAGAATCATTTTTCTTTGAATAATGAATTTTCGTTTGATCATGTGACACTGAAGACTCGAGAAATGTTTAAAATTGCAGTAATACTGAATAATGAATATAATAATAATAATAATGAATAATGAATATTTGTTTGATCATGTGACACTGAAAACTTGAAAAATGACTGCTGAAAATTCAGCTTTGCCATCAAAGGAATAAAAAAAGTGAAATATTTATCTAATGAAAATATTTCAATAATAATAAATAATGAATATTCGTTTGATCATGTGACACTAAAGACTCAAGACTTACTGCTGAAAATTCAGCTTTGCATCACAGGATTAAATTACATTTTAAATTATATTCATGTAGAAAACAGATATTTTAAATTGTAATAACATTACCATTTTTACTGTATTTTTTATCAAATAAATGCAGCTTTGGTTAGCATTAAATAATTTTTAAATCTTTTAAAGCTAATTTCATGAAGTGGGGGCAAATTTGGTTATTGCAAAAAGAGAGAAATTGAATGAGCGAGTCTGAGTTTTCAACATTTTTCCTCATACGTCTCATCTGCATCTGGAACAAATTGTGGGTTTTTTAAAAACAGCAGGACAAAGACAAACCAGATCAGTTTTTGGACTGGACAAATCTGCCTCGGAACCAAAGATGCAGTTGAGATCAGATCTGGTCATGCCAATATTTATTTGCACCACCAATATGGAAACTTCGCCAAACATGACGCTGGTATTGCTACATGTCATTATGGGATAAATAATGTCTTTCATATGTCTGAAAACTCAAAGCTGTCATTAGAAAGGAGCCTTGGTTTGGTTGAGTTTGATTGAAGATGCTATTTACCCGGACAGAGAGCATGTGTTTCTTCTCCAGGTCTCTGCTCCCAAAGTTCACATGTGGCCCACTGTCAAATCTGGCTATTATTAAACATCCCTCAGAATTTTTCCACTTTATTTTACATTTACAGAATACAATAAATAACTCTCTGTGGTAAATAAGAATTCAGAAGTGATTTGTAATGATGATCGAGCTAAATCACATTCATATTGATAAGTTGGAACAACGGGAATATAAATCATTCTCTCCATATGCAGTCATAAAAGACAAGTGTTTCCAGAAAATTGTTTAAAGGGGTCATATCATTTTTCCTCCCTTGAGGGTTACTAATAATGGTAATCAAGATTTTTTTTTTAATTCAGTTTTACATGACCATTTTTGCTCTCTTTATCTGAACTTGAGAATTAAACAAAGTCTGTTTTTTGCTACAATCTGTCTAAAATAAAAACATATGTGTAAACACCATATTCACATGTAAAAAGAGTAAAACACTTACAGGCTGCAGATTTGCATTCAGATCCAATAAAGTTTTCTCTTTCCTTAAGAGCCACTTTAGGGAAGCCTGCATTACATTTGGACAGGTTCACAAAACAATCAGACTGATTAAAATAAATGTCAGTCATTCATTTTAAATACTGGGAGCCAGAACAGCTCAAAACTCTATGGACCTTCCCCATATCTTACTTATTAAGTATAGCATTGTCTTTCGTTAGTGTTTGGTGTGTAGATGTAGGCAGTCATATGTTAATGAATTCATCATGTCTGAAATACTGCAAAGTTTGTTAAAAAAAAATAAATAAATGTATGGACGGAAGGACAATTACTTTCATTTGGACAGGAAACTTTTCAAAATTAAGAGCAAAATGGTTTGTAACTGATGCTTTATGCTTTGTGTTGCAATGGAATTTGCCATAAAGATAAAAGATAAAAATAAATAAATAATTTTAAAGACATATGAGATTTCTGAGCGCACACATCCGAAATACACGCTGTCACACGGCATGTGAGTACTAAAGTAAGTTCTCTTTCATGTCTTATTGCGCTTATTAAGAGCAAAATGTTTTGTAATTGATGCTTTATGCTTTGTGTTGCCATGGAATTTGCCTCAAAAGATAAAAAAAAATAATAATAATTTTGAAGACATGAGTTTTCTGAGCCCACATATCTGAAACACATGCACTGTCACACGGCATGTACTAAACTAAGTTCTCTTTCAAGTCTCATTGCACTTATTAAGAGCACAATGGTTTGTAATTGATGCTTTATGCTTTCTGTTGCCATGGAGTTTGCCTCAAATGATAAAAATAAAAATAAAATAATTTTAAAGAAATATGAGTTTTCATGAATGCCTCTTTAAATGCAAACAAGCTGCTGCTCCCCGCCCCCTTTTCCAGAATAGGACTGTGCCTTTACAGCTCATACCTCAAATACTTTCCTAAAAAACGTGTTTGGTTTTGATTATCATGTCTATCGCGCTAAAATTATGCATTTTAAAGCCATATCAGTTTAAAGTTCTGATATAGGGTTTTCTGAGCGCACACATCCTAAACACACACAGAAAACGGCTGTCACACGGCATGTGAGTACTAAACTAAGTTCTTTTTCATGTCTTATTTCACTTATTAAGAGCAAAATTGTTTGTAATTGATGCTTTATGCTTTCTGTTGACATGGAGTTTGCCTCAAATGATAAAAACAAAAATAAAATAATTTTAAAGAAATATGAGTTTTCATGCATGCCTCTTTAAATGCAAATGAGCTGCTGCTCCCTGTCCCCTTTTCCAGAATATGACTGCCTTTACAGCTCATACCTCAAACACTTTCCTAAAAAACGTGTTTGGTTTTGATTATCATGTCTATCGCGCTAAACTTATGCATTTTAAAGCCATATCAGTTTAAAGTTCTGATATAGGAAGTTCTTTTTCATGTCTTATTTCTCTTATTAAGAGCAAAATTGTTTGTAATTGATGCTTTATGCTTTCTGTTGACATGGAGTTTGCCTCAAATGATAAAATTAAAATAATTTTAAAGAAATATGAGTTTTTGTGCATGTCTTTTTAAATGCAAATAAGCTGCTGCTCCCCGCCTCCTTTTCCAGAATATGACTGCCTTTACAGCTCATACCTCAGATACTTTGCTAAAAAACATGTGTTTGGTTTTGACTATCATATCTATCGCACTAAAATTTTAAAAGCGTTTTAAAGCCATATCAGTTTAAACTTCTGATATAGGGTTTTCTAACACTCACATCCGAAACACACGCATGTGAGTACTAAACTAAGTTCTCTTTCATGTCTTATTGCACTTAAACTGTCAAATCCACACAAGTTTATGTTAAAAAGTTACAAAAACAGTTGGTTATGTCTGTGCTGGCAAACAATTGGGAAAGAAATTATGTGTTTATATTAGATCTGTGTGGAAACAGCGTAATATACATTAAATAAATCAATAAATCGACTGCTCTCTTCTGAGGATGGGACTCTAAATTGTGTTCTGTGTTCATTTGTGCAGCTAACAACAGAACACTTAGCATATTTTGCTCAAGCTTTTGCCATGGTGTTAGAACTGATATACCATTGTTGCTTGCAAAAACTAAATGACAGCATCGTGGGTGGAAACATGCAGATTGAGGAGCGGTAATATTATAATAAGATCCACTTCCTACGTCACTGGGGGCTCTTTTTTCACATGCTTGCAGAGAAAGGCTTACCAAAGCAAAGTTACTTGGTTGTCCTTTTTCACGTTTCCTGGGTTGGTAGATGCACATATAGCATGAATTATTACTTTTGTAACTTGTTAAAGGAACACTCCACTTTTTTTGGAAATAGGCTCATTCTCCAACTCCCCCCGAGTTAACAAGTTGAGTTTTACCGTTTTGAAATCCATTCAGCCGTTCTCCTGTTCTGGCGATATCACTTTTAGCATAGCTTAGCATAGATCATTGAATCCTATGAGACCAATAGCATTGCGTTCAAAAATGACCAACGCGTTTCAATATTTGTCCTATTTAAAACTTGACTCTTCTGTAGTTATATCGTGTACTAAGACCGGTGGAAATGCAAAGCTTCAATTTTCGAGGCTGATAAGATTAGGAACTACACTCCCATTCCGGCGTAATAGTCAAGGAAGTTTGCTGCCGTAATAAGGCTGAAGCAGGAGCAGTAATACCACGCAGCACATGTGCAAATGCTAAACTAGCTGGGAACTCATTTCTGATAATACTCCGCCTGCTTCGGCCATATTACTGCAGCAAACTTCCTTGACTATTACGCCGGAATGGAAGTGTAGTTCCTAATCTTATCAGCCTAGAAACTCGCAGCTTTGCATTTCCACCGGTCTTAGTACACGATATAACTGCAGAAGAGTTAAGTTTTAAATACAACAAATATGGAAACTCGTTGGTCATTTTTGAACACAATGCTATTGGTCTAATAGGATTCAATGATCTATGCTAAGCTATGCTAAAAGTGATATCGCCAGAACAGGAGAACGGCTGAATGGATTTCAAAACGGTAAAAATCAACTTATTAACTCGGGGGGAGTTGGAGAATGAACCTATTTCCAAAAAAGTGGAGTGTTCCTTTAATGTCAATTAATAAATTGACAGGTTTTTAAGCTCTGAAAGTTTGAATATGTTTGCATAGTGATTAAAAAATCAAGAGGAAGTTTTCTTCTTCTTCTTCTTCTTGTTTTTGTAAACAACAGGCCTCTATAGCTTTTGTTTTGGAATAGGCCTACGTTTCACTGTCATTCCTAACTGTAAAATCTCATCCTAAAGCAAGCAGACTATCTGTAGTGTGAATGTGAATGTCCTGTTTCCTTGATGTGTTTGTTTAGCCTGATGGGCTTATCCTCTGGAGAGAGTTGGATCACTTCACAGTCTACACCACCGTCAATGATCCATTTAATCTCATCTCACAGCTAAACCAACAGCGTTCAGCTTTTCACTTCAGCAACCAACTCTGAACGAAGGACTTTTCACCTAAAACAGCCATTGAGGCGAGGACAACTGTGAACTACTAAATGTTTACAGAATTGGGCTCAGGAATATCTGAAGAGATCTAGGCCTTGTTGAAGAATAGCCATTCACAGTTTAACTTCCAAAAAAGTCCAAAATGTTTAGTGAAAACAAGTGTTTAATGTTCGAATGCTGTCTTTCCATGTCAGGAGATCAAACTACATTTTATACCATATAAGCTTTATGGCTTTACATTTATTTTACAGGAGGTTTGTGAGTTATGATAGTTTATCTAACAGATATAATAGTTCTCACTCCTAAGAAGATGAAATTTATGCATCTAATGCTTAAAAAAGTTCCAGTGTTTGAACTGTGGAAAGTGCCATATCACCTCTGTAAATATGATACACATGCGCAGGAAGAGATAAAAAGAGAGAGAAAATGACACATAATTACAAGAACATACAAAGCCACACACACATAAAATAAGAAGCCACATTATTTACCTAAGCAGATCCAGACCACTTCAGAAGTTTAGCCGCTCACTATGCCAGCCAAAAAGTGGCTTTTGAGTCTGAATGCTTTCCAGAAGTGCTTGTCTGGTCTTGTTGGCTGGGATCCAGCATGCTTTGCTCTGGGGGGCAGTCTGGATTACTGAGGACCATCGTAGCATTTTCCAAGAGACATCATAGCTCTTTTTCTGCGTCCGTGCCTTTGTGAATATGTGTTTGATGTGTGTGTATGCATATAAGTCTTCATAAGCAATAATTACAAAGTGTTAAAGGAACAGTTCACCCAAAAATCAAACAAAAATAGCTAAAAAAAAAGTGCTCACCCTCAGGCCAATCTAAGATGTAGATGAGTTTGTTTCTTCTTCAGAAAAGATTTTGAGAAATTACCATTGCATTACTTGCTCACCAATGGATCCTTTGCAGTGAATGGGTCCAAACAGCTGATAAAAACACCACACTAATCCACACCACTCCAGTCCATCAGTAAATTTTCTTAGGTTGCTTTCTTTAAAGCAAAAAGCTTCAATAAGCAGTTAAAGGAGAAGTTCATTTCCAGAATATAAATTTCCTTATAATTTCCTCATCCAAGATGTTCATGTCTTTCATTCTTCAATCGCAAAGAAATTAAGGTTTTTGAGGAAAACATTCCAGGATTTTTCTCCATATAGTGGACTTCTATGCTGGCCAGTGGGTTGATGCAGCTTTAAAGGGCTCTACAGGACCCCAGGGAAGAAATAAGGGTCCTGTCTAGCGAATGATCGGTAATTTTCTTTTAAAATTAACAATTTATATACTTTTTAACCACAAATGCACGTCTTGCAGCAGCCTGACTAGCGCATTACGGAATGGTGTTGGAAAGGTTACATGTAACTTAGGAAGAAGTACCAACCTAGTGTTTACAAAGCAAACGTGCAAAGAAAGTGAAATGCCCTTTACAAAAACAGGTAAAACAACAATGTCAGACGATTTTGAAGTTGGATGAGAAAATTGGCCTACCCAAACGTTTTGAACCAAAGTACACAGACTAAAAACTAACTGCGCGTGACTTTTCCAACACGATTATGGAATGCGTGAAGTAGGGATGTAACAATATTATACTATGCAGTGAACTCGTTCATTGCATGTGCTGTGAGTTTAGTGTGCGTTTGGGAACTCAGCGGCCACCAGTTTTGCTTTATTTTTGTGCCAGATGATTACAGCATTTTATTAGATTTGTAGTGAGGTGCGTTTTTGTACACCTGGAGTCAAAATAAAAGCTCCACTGTCATTTCCGTCAAAATAAAAGTGCTGCATGAATTGCTGACAGCTAATGGTTTAAATTGGTAACATTACTGCAGTCCAAATTTTAAATATCTCTTTCAAGAGTAGAAATTAGAAAAAAAAGTATTGTGATTTCCCTACTGTAGTGTACAGCAAAAATAATATACCTGTGAAATATTCATTTTAATTTATTTTGCAGTGCAGTTATTTTACATTATATAGCTATCACTGTCATTGCTGTTATTGTTATTGCTATTTTTATTATTATTATATTCTAATTTGTTTCGCTTCATAAAACACCAGTGTGAATGTAATTTAGACTGAGACCGTATATCATAAATAAAAAGGGTTGAGTGCTCTTTAAAGTTCAGGTACAAATCAATTCACTGACTTTTTCTGACTTAAGTTTTCTTAGTTAAGAACATGGCTTGGAGCTCTTTTTTGAACTCTCAAAGTGCATTAGATAGAAGAATTTAGCTTTAAAATGTAAAGAATTTTTTTCCCCAATTCTTCTTCTTTTTTTAAATATTACAATAAATATGTATCATAGACTTCATATCGCAATATTATTGTATCGTGAGATTTTGATATTGTTACATCCCTTGTGAAGACGCATATGCCCATCGCAGAGACAAGGATTTGTGGTTAAAAGGTATATTAATATTATTTAGTTAACAAAATGGCCGATCGTTTCACTATATAAGACCCTTATTCCTTGGCTGGGATCTTGTGAGCCCTTTAAAGCTGCATTCAAACTGCAGTTTGGACCTTCAGGCTGTTGGCCACCATTAAAGTCCACTATATGGAGAAAAATCCTGGAATGGTTTCTTAAAAAAAACTCAATTTCTTTGCGAATGAAAAAAGAAAGACATGAACATCTTGGATGACATGGGGATGAGTAAATTATCAGGAAGTTTTAATCAGAAGTTTGAACTTCTCCTTTAAAACAATCTCCTTCACTGCCATATCATGCTCATTTTATGATTGTTTTGATTGTTTCGTAACCAAAAGTGTCCTGCAACTAGCACCATTTGGACCAGTCTGAATCATTCACCTTTAAAACTCCTAGACACTAAACAGGGTTTGTGACATATGTATTGTGCAATGTGAACATGAAGCAGTACACCATGTTTTATGTTTTCATAGCATAACCCATGCAGATACGACAAAGCCATGGGCTAATAAAGACAGGTGTGTGTGTGCATGCGCTTTAGGGAGAGATCTGCAAAGATGCATTTTTTCTCCTTGAAGAGATGTGGACACATCTGACCCCTGCGTCTCCCTAGAGCAACTTTACATGCAGACAAATGCTATACCGAAGCCCCAGAGGACTGTCTGGGTGTGTGTGTACCTGTGTGTGTTGACCAAAGGACAGTTTCGTCAGGAAGACCTGTCATCTTCTCAACATATACTGTAAAAAACATCTAATATTTCTCATTTCCCAGAAGAGTCTTATGTTGTAAAATAGTCATAAAAGGTAGATTGAATGCTTCACTGCGCATACACACACACACACACACACACACACACACACACACACACACACACTTGCACGTACACACACAGTTGCTGATTGTGGCTGTCAGTGGACAAAGGTGTCAACAGCACTA
This sequence comes from Garra rufa, assembly GCF_049309525.1. Classification (NCBI taxonomy): domain Eukaryota; kingdom Metazoa; phylum Chordata; class Actinopteri; order Cypriniformes; family Cyprinidae; genus Garra; species Garra rufa. The sequence goes on along the minus strand of NC_133372.1, from coordinate 7,847,878 downwards.
TCAATCATTTCCAGAAGTTCTCAGTTGGTTTCTGTGTCTGTGCGGCCTTTCTGCTTTCTGGTTATGTTTTTATTACTTGCCAATTATATTTTATCAGTGGTGGTAAACCCTGTCTCTCTTCTTCTTATCTTTTTGCTCTGAGCTGACCACAATGTCTTCTGAGGACAAGAGGGGAAGTCAGGAAGCAGGGAGAATCAACCTTAACAACAAGCGGAGAATGATAATAACCAACTTTGGAAAAGATTTCTATGTAATTTTTCTTACATGTTGCTTACACAGAGGTGATCTGTTGATGAAACATTATAGTGGTGTAAAAAACTAGTTGTGATACTAAACCTGACAGTGTTCCTTAAGTGAAACCAAAAATATTTTTCAACCCTGTTATTGCTCGAAAAATTATAATTTTAAGCAACTAAAGCTGTTTTTTCATACAATGAAAGCAACTATCATATTC
>NC_133372.1:7759283-7846924 GCF_049309525.1 Garra rufa | reverse complement strand
GTATGATGACAACAACCCTGACTGAATGTGACGTACCAATTTTCAATATGCAGAAGCATGAATCTGAGAGGTGCAGTGAAATTGTTAAGTCAAATATTTCAATTGATTATAATTTTGTAATCCAGACTACTACAGTTGAGGTCAAAAGTTTACACCCCCCTTTCAGAATATGCTAAATGTTTATTATTTCACTAAATAAGAGGGATCATTCAAAATGAATGTTATTGTTTATTTAGTACTAACCTAATTGATATATTTCACATAAAAGATGTTTACATATAGTCCACAAGAGAAAATAGGTCCTGAACAGTTAAACTGCCCGCTGTTTTTCAGAAAAATCCTTCAGGTCTCACAAATTCTTTGGATTTCCAGCGTTTTTGTGTATTTGAACCCTTTCCAACAATGACTGTATGATTTTGAGATCCATCTTTTCACACTAAGGACAACTGAGGGACTCATATGCTACTATTACAGAAGGTTCAAACACTCACTGATGCTCCAGAAGGAAAAACCATGCATTAAGTGCCGGGAGTGAAAACTTTTGAACAGAATGGAGATGCGTACGTTTTTCTTATTGTGCCTAAATATCATATTTTTTCATTTAGAACTGCCCTTCAGAGGTTAAAGAAGATAGTTTATAGGTTTCCCAGAAGACAAAATAAATAAAATTTACCTTGATCTTCAAATCCCAAAAGTTTTCACCACCATCAGTGAGCATTTGTACCTTCTGTAATAGTTGCATATGAGTCCCTCAGTTGTCCTCAGTGTGAAAACAAGGATCTCAAAATCATATGGTCATTGTTGGAAAGGGATCAAATTCACAAAAATGCTGAAAAACCAAAGAATTTGTGGGATCTAAAGGATTTTTCTGAAGAACAGCAGGCAGGTTAACTGTTCAGGACAAACAAGGGACTCATGAACAACTATCACTAAACAAAACACAGCTGTGGATCATTCAGGTAACAACACAGTAATGAGAAACAAGGGGATGTAAACTTTTGAACAAGGGCATTTTTTTTAATAAATTCAACTGTTATTATCTTGTGGACTAAGTACTAAATAAACAATAACATGCATTTTGTTAAAATAATTAACATTTTGCAAATTCTGAAAGGGGGGTGTAAACTTTTGACCTCAGCTGTACATGAAATCACAAGCATCATATATTAATATTTGTAACATTCACTAAGAAATAATAATCATCCTGTCTGAATACTGCTGTTGACATGAGGCCTGGTGCAACATGTCTAGAGGCGCCAAGTGCTCGCAAATACAATTTAAACAATTTGTACGGATAAATATTTGCGCTTGGCATTTATACATGCTTCCAATTGATTCATAGCAATGGAAGGACTGTTGATGCGCACAAACTTAGCACATACTACACACACAAAATCAATGACAACCACAATTATTGAATTTGGCCACAACCCCCCTTCCTTCACAGACAGTCCTTGTGGGTCAGAGAAGCTGGGATAGAGAAAGCGACGGCGAAATGGAGCGAGGGGGTGGGGACAAAGACCTTGGCCTTGTGGCGTGACCCGGCATGGGGCCCCCCGTCTGGGTCCTTGGCTCTGTCTGACACCTCCCCCTCCTAGATTGTCTGTGAAAGCTGGATCCCTCATTATAATCCGGGTGTCTATGGAAGCTGGGGGTGAGGGGCACGGAAGACCTACCAAGACATGGCCTGGGTACGACAGCTATTGATCAATGGCCTGACACACATGCAGAAATTTTAAATGGCTAGGTAAATGCGTGTGCTGGGGGATGGGGGTCCTTGATGCGCTCAGACAGTCCGAGTGAAAAGGAATTCCAGATCGATTGGGGTTTGTTTCTTTCCTGCTGGGCACTGCACCTCTCAATATTGTGCAGTTTTCTAAAAAGCTTTGGTGGGGGGTGATACGCTGGTTTATCTGTGGGTCAATAGGGATTTGCTTTTTTCACGATAAGGATCATCAGTGTTCTGAAATCAACAAAATGTGTAATAAACAAATAAATAAGATTTGTATTAGTAAAACTTCCTTTTTGGGACATCTTCAAAGTTCCAATGAAGTATAATAAAGTAAATATCCAAAAGAATATGTTAATGTATAATTACTTATTTTATATATATATATATATATATATATATATATATATAGTTTTCTATAAGCTACAGTTTAAAAATGTGGGTTTACAGTTGAGGTCAAACATTTACATTCACTTTGCAGAATCAGAAAATTCTTCCAGTCCCATAAATTCTTTGGACTTCCAGCATTTTTGTGTATTTTAACTTTTACAACGACTGCATGATTTTGAGATCCATCTTTTCGCACTGAGAACAACTGAGGGACTCATATGCAACTATTACAGAAGTTTCAAACCCTCACTGATACTTCAGATTGAAACGCAATGCATTAAGAGCCGGGGGTAACAACACAGTACTAAGAATGAAGGGTGTGTAAACTTTTGAACAGGGTCAAAATTTATACATTTTATAAATTATTTTATGTGAAATATCTTATTCAGGTCAGTACTAAATAAAAAATAACATGCATTTTGTATGATGCCTCTTATTTTGGTAAAATAATTAACATTTCATTAACTTGACCTCAACTTTAGTTATTTATTTATTTAAAGTTTTTTAAAGAAGTCACTTATGCTCACCAAGGCTGCACATATTGGATTAAAAATGCAATAAAAACAGTAATAATTTGAAATATTTATTACAATTTAAAATAACTTTTTTTCTATTCAAATATATTTAAATTTTAACTTTTTTCCTGGGATGAAAAGCTGAATTTTCGTCATCATTACTCTAGTCTTCAGTGTTACACAATCCTTCAGAAATCATTCTAATTTGCTTATTTGCTGCTCAGGAAACATTTATTATTATTATCAATGTCGAAAACAGTTGTGGTGCTTAATATTTTTGCATAATTATTATTATAGAAATTAAATAATTGTTTATATAAAACAATAGTAGTCTATGCTATATCCTCATTTAGACAGCAAGGTAAACATGAGTGAGTGAGTGTGTTTGTGGGAGGGAATGGGCAAAACCCGGGCCACAGCAGGGGAACGGGAAAAGGGCTGGTTCATAGTTCACGATCCCCGCGCTCTCACAAACACACACGCGCACACACTCACATACTCTCACCCTTCCCCTCTGGCCTCGTCTGGTCTGAAAGGTCAGTGCATGTCTGGGAAAAGCGGAATTTTAATAAATTCTTTTTGAAAGGTCACTCTTATGCACCCGCTCTTCCCAAACATACAAGTTCATCAGATGACCACAACTCCACATGCAAACACGAAAACAACAAATGCATTCATTGGGGATAGACTTAATATGTAATACAATATAAGCATGCAAAAGTTCACCTGTTTGACAACAGGTGAAGTATTTACATAACTTCATGCAACTGTAGTTGTATCGCATGTCTTTTTTTCAATAAAGTCCAGGTTTCAGAGTATTCAGAGCTGTTTTCTTATAATGTGAGATTGCTTCTAGACACAGGGCAGCTCTATATGCTTTAAACCTATTGACCCGCTGAATTTACCATAGACAGAAGGGAAGGGGGGTGCCTTGGCGGGGGGCGGCAGGGTCGCCCAGCTGGCTGTTTTAAAGACTAACCACTATCATACAACTAAAAGCCTGAAAAATTGTCCTTCAATTTGTACAATTATTCCTTTTTAGATAAAACGAAAGTCACCATAAAATGCTTTTTATTCAGTGTAATGCTTGTTAAAGGAACAAACAAGCACCGAACATTCAATCTAGTCCAGACCACATTTTATTTTCCAAGAAAATGTGATGAGAGCGGCTTCTTTGTACAAAACTCAATGCTAGGGTCATGGGAGGTTGCTTACGGGTCCATATCTACTCTCAATGATATTTCGTTCAAAAAGCGCTGCTATTTAAAAGTTTGTGGTCATTCATTTTTGTAAAGAACTTAATTTTGAACTTTGTATTCATCAAATAATCTTGAAAATAATCAAGCTGCACGTCTGCTCTCAACATTAATAATTAGAAAAGTTTTTTGAGCAGCAAATCTGCATATTAGAATGATTTCTGAAGGATCATGTGACACTGAAAACTGGAGTAATGATACTGAAAATTCAGCTTTGCAGCAAAGGAAAAAATTGCATCCTAAAATATATTCAGTATATATAAACAGAAAATAGTTATTTTAAATTGTAATAATATTTAACATTATTGCTGTTTTTTACAGTATTTTTTAAATCAAATAGAGTTGAGATCAAGCGTTTACATACACCCTGCAGAATCTGCAAAATGTAAATTATTTTACCAAAGTAAGAGTGATCATGCAAAATGCATGTTATCTTTTTATTTAGTACTGACCTGAATAAGATATTTTACTTAAAAGATGTTTACATATAGTCCACAAGAGAAAATAAGAGTTGAATTTATAAAAACGAGTTTATTCAAAAGTTTCATTCTTAATACTGTGTTGTTATCTGAGTGATCCACAGATCTTTTTTTTTTTTAGTGATAGTTGTTCACGAGTCCCTTGTTTTTCTGAACAGTTAAACTGCCTGCTGTTTTTCAGAAAAAATACATACAGATCCATCTTTTCTCACTGAGGACAACTATTACAAAATGCTCACTGATGCTTAAGAAGGAAACACAATGCATTAAGAGCAGGGGGTGAAAACTTTTTGAATTTGAAGATCAGGGTAAATGTAACTTATTTTCTTCTGGGAAACATGTAAGTATATTCTGTAGCTTCTGAAGGGGAGAAAAAAAGATAAAAAAAATATGATATTTAGGCAAAAATGTACACATCTTCATTATGTCCAAAAGTTTTCACCCCCCAGCTCTTAATTCATTGTTTTTCCTACTGGAGCATCAGTGAGCGTTTGAACCTTCTGTAATAGTTGCATATGAGTGCCTCAGTTATCCTCAGTGTCAAAAGATGGAACTCAAAATCATTGGATCTCAATCGTACAGTCATTGTTGGAAAGGGTTCAAATACACAAAAATGCTGGAAAACCAAAGAATTTGTGGGACCTGAAATATTTTTCTGAAGAATAACTGTTCAGGACAAACAAGGGACTCTAAATGACTATCGCTAAACAAAAAAACACAGCTGTGGAACATTCAGGTAACAACACAGTATTAAGAATTGAGTGTATGTAAACTTTTGAACGGGTCATTTTTATAAATTGTAAATAAGTATGTTGACATTAAAATAATTGACATTTTGCAGATTCTGCAAGGTGTATGTTACCTTTTGACTTCAACTGTAAATACAGCCTTGGTGAGAATAAAAGACCTTATAGCGACCTTGAACTTTTGACCAGTAGTGTATGTCTCCTTCCATAATTTTCGACCTGTTTTATCATCTGCTATAATTTTACATCCCCTTACTTTTTCTGAACAATCCATAGGATTTGAAGTACTCTAACCAAGCAATAATAACAGTGATAGTTTCCAAAGCATGCACCATTAAGTATACTTGTATAGAGACCAAACTGTTGTTTATCCACTTCCTTTTGCAGTTAGCACTGTGTAGTTTAGTTAGTGTGTTTTTCTTTTCTCTTTGTTTTATGTCTATTGTCATGTGTCCTCTGCACGCTAATAAAAGTGTCTCCGTCACAAACACCAGCTGCCACAAAGATGGAACTGTACAAACACTGCAGACGGAGCTGAAAGCCGCAGACCAATTAATCACCTGAAGTGTCCATGTGCTTTTGTTGATGTGTGTGTGTGTGGGGATATGCATGTTTGCGTAAAAGTGTGTCTTGGTCACAGTATGATTTTTGGTGTCTTGGGTCCTGTTTGCTGAATCGTGCCTGATAACCGTCCGTCTGTGGTTTTTGAAGCGGTGAACCCTTCGTTCACCCCTCTCCCCGAACGCCTCTGTTGTCTCTTTAAAGAAGCTAAGACAGTTTCATGCTCTCTGGCAGCGCTTTACCCTCTCTGACCGGGATTGTTTCAGATTAGATTAGACACAATATGAATAAGCGTAAACCAAAGACCTCTCAGACTGTGAAAGCTATCAAAGGCATATTTTCACTGTCTAATCCTCCTTCTGCCCCCCTAGCTTTCACCCCACACACCCCTTTTTTGTCTATCCAATCAAACTGCTCCCATCCCTCCTGGTGCAGTCTGGGATTATTGGTGCTGTGATGAATTATGCATGAATGCCAGCATCGACTCTCACCCGTTCGCGACAAAGCTCGCGGTTTTGGGGTGAGGGGGTCGCGCCGTAAGAGGGTCAACTTAAACATCGCCCGGTCTGGTCTCAGATGGAGTTCAAAAAACGAAACAGATAAGAAAAAGAGGAGTGAACTTTGGCTCTGTTATTGATAGGGTTGTAAAGCTGGCGCCCTACTGTCTCACCAGAACTGTACACAGACGCCCGGGCCAGAGGTCAGCGATAAATGACCCTCTTGCTTTCCCACAGACAGATATCAGGACCTGCTGCTACTGGATTTGCAGGACAGCCGTTGTTATCTGGCAGAGCGTGCAATGCGTAACATCACCAGTGGCGGCTTTCTTTATTGTGCCTGAGCTGATTGGATCGTGGAGTTTGCATGGAGCATTCAGAATTGCAATTAGTGAAAAACAATAGCGTGTGCAACACCAAGGTCATGGGTTTGTTTCTCAGGGAATTCAGAAAACTGAGAAAAGTTTATATTGAATAAATGTAAGTTGAATAGGGGAAAAAAATCTGAAAAATATCAAATTATAATTTAAGTTTTTCTGCCACTGGTCAGACTCATTGGTTGAGCCTATATGTTACCCGGGACCACAAAACCAGTCATAAGTAGCACAGGTCAGGTTGACCCATACAATACATTGTAAGGGTCAAAATTATAGTTTTTTTTTATGGCAAAAATCTTTAGGATATCAAGTAAAGACCATGTTACATAAAGATCATTTGTAAATTTTCTACCGTAAATATATCAAAACTTAATTTCTGATTAGTAATATGCTTTGCTATTTTCTCAATATTTCTCAATAGATTTTTTTGAACCCTTAGATTCAAGATTTTCTGTTTTTTTTTTTTTTTCTCAGATTTTCATATCTCGGCCAAATATTGTTTTATCTTAACAAACCATCAGCTTTCAGAGGGTCCAGGGTCACATATAGCTATGATTGACTGGATGATCAAACAGAGCAATCTGATGCCACCGTGTTCACATTTTTTTTTTTTTTGTCAACAAAAAATATTATTTAAAAGAATTTAATAAGATTATCTTACATAATTTCAGGTGTGTATGACTTTCTTTCTTCAATGCTTGTCAACCTAAGAAGGACATAGATACATATTTAAAGATAAAAAATGTAGGGTCAATATGATTTTTGTTCAGCCAGGACACTTTAAATTGATCAAAGGTTACCGTTTAAAAAGTATTACAATTTAATTGTATTAATAGTATTTCTATTTTAATAAAAATTTATTGTTATAAAGTACAATATTAAAATAAAAACAAAAATAAAATATTAGATGAAAAACTAAAGTGTAAGTTGACATACTGAAATAAAATTAAAAGCTACTAAAATAAAGCTCTATATAAATATATATATTTTTAAAAGAACAACAACATACAGTTACTAAAACACAAAATTTAAAATTAAAACTAAATATAAATGTTAAAAGTTACTATATATAATTTACTATATGACTGGCTTAAAATGAACCCAAAATAGGTTAAATTAAAAAAAAAAAAAAAAAATAAAAAAAAAAATCAGACACATAATTACAAGAGGCATCAGCAATAATCAAAAGGTGAACATTTATTAATAAGCTATTTTAAAAAAAGCTCATTATTTAATTAATATTTATTCAACTCATAACTGTTGATTTGTTGAACATATTAATAAATGTTAATATCCAACCTATATTGGGTTCATTTTAAGCAAGAAACATAGTAAATTTTAAGCAATAGTTCAGTTAAATATAATTACCCAGAAGGTTAAGGGAAAGATTATTAATGAACTTCAACAAAAAGTTTGGTTTCCTCACACAAAGTATTGAAAAACATCTGAAGACTTGGAATATAGAGTTGGTCATTGCTGCTTGCATTGTATGGAAGAGAGCAGCGTGGAAATTCCATCACAGGTTTGGAATGACAAGGTGGTTAAGACTTATTTCACCAATGACAACTGTTGCATGTCAAATTCTGCAGATAGAAGAGAAGAGAAGAGAAGAGAAGAGAAGAGAAGAGAAGAGAAGAGAAGAGAAGAGAAGAGAAGAGAAGAGAAGAGAAGAGAAGAGAAGAGAAGAGAAGAGAAGAGGCCAAAGGGGGAAGGGTGTTTTTTGGGGCCCTTCTCAGACAGACATGAAGGCCTCCTGGACGTTTCCTTTCTGCTGGACGGCCTCAACAAAGGTGCTCAGTCATGTGAAACTTAATCTTGAGCCCCCCAAAAAATCACCTTTGACCTTTCTCTGCCTTCACCCAAGGAGAAGGGGCCAGGATCGGAGGCATTGGAGAGAGGTCACGTCCCCCAAGACTCTGCCTGAGCACACGTGTGCGGACATATGTGTGTGTGCGTGTTCCTGTTTGTGAAAAAGTGGGAGCGCCCCTCTTACTGCATTTCTTTTCCATCCTAGACAAAACACAGGCCCCAGCCTAATCCAGTGGTCCTCAACTTCTGTCTGGGCAAACACAGAAGCACCTCAGCCAAGTGATAATGTTGTGTGTTCCTGGGATCTTAAGGGGACGTGACTCTCGGAATCAAAAGGGTAAACAGCTGCAACCAGTCCACAAGTCCAACCTCACTGCTAGAGAAAAACACGTACTGTACACACACACACACACACACACACACACACACACATGGGATTAACCTCATAGATCTCTGAGACGGGGGCTCCCCTGTCATCGATGCAAAGCCCTGTAGAGTATAAACACTGAGGCAAGACAGAACAGAGACCAGGGCATTCAAGAGAGTAACAAACTGGCTTTGTTCCAAAACTAAGTGAACTCTCTCGCTGTCTACTTCCTATATAGTCCTTTTAAAGTGGCATCCTGACAAGGAACTGATTTGGAACACTTTAAATAAGTAATAATGTCATACAAATGGTGATATACTCACACAAAGCTGCAAATTGGCTTGTCTCACAATTGATTTCAGTAGAGTTTTGTGTAGGAATGTTGCAAAGCTAACAGTATGACACTGTAATAAGCGTAAACATTAAAATACCTGCCTGATCTCATGACGAAAATCTACCTGTGCACTGTAAAAAGTTTTCACCAGATTCAACTTAAAAACCTAAGTTCAGCAGCTGCCTTAAGTTTTTAAGTTAAATCAGCTTAAAACTATACAAGTCATTTTAACTTATTACAATAAAAATGAGTTGATATAACTTGTACATTTAAATGGCTTAAGTTGATTTAACTTAAAATCTTAAGGCAGCTGCTAAACTTAAGTTTTTAAGTTGAAACTGGTGAAAACTTTTTACAGTGTGGGAACTTTTTCGCAAGATGCAAAATACGTACCATTAACTGTAAACCCTAATGCTGTAACTAATTAATTGAATTGAGTCGTGTTAACTTAAATAATTACAATTAGTTTATATTAATTCATCTTTATGAGTATTTAGAACTTTTTTCTTATTTATGAGTTTGTAAAAATTAAACCTTTCAAGTAAGCTGAAACATTTTGCTGGTTTAATTTAGACAAAATGTCTCTTTAAAGTTTTATTAACTCAAAATCTTCGTTCTTTCCGAGATGGCGCATCACATTAATAAACCAGTGAGAGGCAGCAGTGCACTAATAAGTTGGTAATGCGCAAAATGACAACAGAAGAAGAAGAAAATAAATGTTTTTGAGGCGGGGCTTAATGAATTTTCACTCATTTTCTCCATGTCTGCAGTTATCTTTTTTCACTAGTTTCCCATCATCTTGAATGTTGATCTTCCAATACAACTGAAATGTTTAAGAGAACATCGAGCTGACTTCATAAATTGATGTTGATTTAAAAAAATTCAACTTACCATTATAGCGATTAGTGTTCCCTGTGGTTGGGGACTTGGAACTTTATCAGTTGTAACTTTCTTTCTATTGATGCAGGAATGCATCATGAAATCAGAGTAATATGATTTCAAAGGAAGAAAAATAATAAGTAGATTGCTTTTAGAAAGTGATCTACCTTCTAATTAAATCTTTAGATATATTTTTTTATATATTCTGTACATGCTTACCAGTGATCCTTAACTATTTTATTGTTCTATATAAACACCTTGAGAAATGATTAACTGGGTTGATACAGTTTTATAGTTTAAATATTTGCGACAATATGCTCAGGTCACACACAGGCTTTAACATTCAGCACATGAATCACAACAATGGTAACAATTCAAGCAAAGCAATTGCATCATTTATTCATGCCGCAATGCACTCTGGGAGTCAGTCAGTAATTAAGTTAAATGCTATCAAAATGGATAAGCAGGGTAACTTGGGTATTTTAAGTAAGAAGAAAGTATTTTGCATGAGTACAACAAACTCAAAACTAGATGTTTCTGCTTACTTAAAATTGGAAATTCCATAACTCAAACAATTTGATGTAACTGATTACCTCAAATTTTTTGAGTTTTGTCAACTTATTCGGGATTACAGTGATACAAGTGACCACTCTAATATTCGTAGGTTTAGGTGTGGGGAAGGGGTTAGGATTCGGCAATCATGTAGTGATTTTAACGAGAGGGGTAATAATTTGGCAGGGGACACAACACCGGACGTAATAAGCTTGCTCAGTAGCTCAGTCAGCATGGAACTGGACTTAGGATGTGGAATCCTTGGGTACGAATCCCATTTAAGAAAAAGGCCACTCAGAGGACATTTCTGTTGGGAACTGCAGTGATATGTACTTATTGGTACGTGTTTTGCATCTCACGAAAAAGTTTACTCAGGTACTGTGGTCGACTAGGAGTGATTCATTTTAAGCATTAGTCGACTATTAGTTGCACGTTTATTAATAAACCATATAAATCATAATAATGAGTCTTTAATTGGCTACATAGCCTAATAAGCGCTCAAGTGCATGCAAAAAAAGCTTGCCACAGCGTATCGGCTGATATAATAATTATAAATGGTCTGTCTTTTCCATATAGTGGACTTCTATGGTGCCCCGAGTTTGAACTTCCAAAATGCAGTTTAAATGTGGCTTCAAACCATCCCAAATGCGGCTGTAAACAATCCCAGCCAAGGAAGAAGGGTCTTATCTAGCGAGACGATCGTTTTTTTTTTTGTTTTGTTTTTTAATTACAATTTATATACTTTTTTTAACCTCAAGTGCTCGTCTTGTCTTGCTCTGCCTGAACTGTGTTTGATCTTCTTTGCATGTTCACTTTGCAAAGCCTGGGTCAGCACTTCTGCAGTTGATGTAGGATGATTTTGAAATGATTTTTGAAGTTGAGGGAGAAAATATGATGGGAATTTTTCGACATACCCTAACTGAATAAAAAAAAAAGTTTTGCTTTATAAGACGCTTCTTCATCGGCTAGGATCGTTTACAGCTGCATTTGGGATCATTTGAAGCTGCATTTAAACTGCATTTAAACTGCATTTTGGAAGTTCAAACTTGGGGCACCATAGAAGTCCACTATATGGAGAAAACTGAAATATTTTCCTCAAAAAACATAATTTCTTTACGACTGAAGAAAGAAGGACATTAACATCTTGGATGACAAGGGAGTGAGTACATTATCTGCTCTGGAAGTGAACTTCTCCTTTCACGTTTTAATTATTTATTGATAAACTAGTGTTTGTTTTCGACCTAAGAGATGAAGTCTGCGACATGAATTGTATGAATTTTTCATACGGATTACATAATCTGAGAATATTTGTTTTCTATTTGAATTGGTTCATTTAAAAGTAGACATTTCACTCTTTATAGATTTATTTTTCATGTCTGTAAGGCAAGTATATGCAGAGTTTTGAAGTTTTGCGCTCAAGTTCACAGAAACCGAGATGGCATACAGGCGGAGCCCGTTTGCTTTAGTTATTTTACAAAAGCACAATGTTTCGTTTATTATTCTGAGTGCACACAAATAAACGTCTTTACAAATTTTGAAAGATGTATTACTTTTATCCATATGACCAATTTCTGCGACTAAGCGACTAATACAATTTTGGTCGACCAAGCCTCTTCTCACCGACTACTGGTTACCATGCAACCATGTCATTTTAACTTGCTTCTATAATTTTTAGAGTACTTCTATCATGACTCATGTTTATGAGTGCTCAACATCACAAGTGCAACACTGTACCAGGTGGGCTTCCAAGCAAGTTTACTATGACTGAAAAGCCATACATATGGAGCTGATTATGTGATGCAAACATCAAATTGTATTATATATTCTTTTACACACAAAAACAAGTCATTATTAATTGCTAATCTACCCAGTAATCATAATTTCTGTGAAAAGGAATACAATTGTTGGTGTTTTATTTCAGCTAGTGTTCATTTTAGTTGAAAACAAGTGAACGATATGTGTAGGTATGTTTTCCAATGATATGCTTGCAAAATATGTATCAACTTCTTGTTCAAATAAAGAAAAATACAAACCTCAGCACATAATATACTAGAAAACTGGTTTTCCATGTTTAGAGAAAGGTATCTCAAATGGCAAAAGCTATTCCTTTGTGAGACAAACTGACAGATCCTCCCTGAGAGCCTGAAAATATATTCTTCAGGGAGGGAGAGAGGCAGAGAGCAGAGGTCAGGACCTGCTATGGGAAAAGTATGCAGGCTATGCACGCTCTGTTTGGGCCCAGGATCCCTGTGACCTGCCATTGTTCACCCTTTGACATTGAACTTGGAAGAGGGGAGCAGAAAGCAGGCTCGGTTCTTAAGCCCCGTAAAACACATACACACAAACATGCCACAACCCATAGTGCCCATCCCCACGTCTTAAGGGCTTTTATCTCAACTGTCAACAGTTTAAAAAGCTGGATCCTTTTCTAAGGCTGGACTTTAATCACCTCTAGGTCAGTAAACATAAAGAGCTAAAGCAAGGGCAGAGAGATAGATAAAGAGACAGAGAGAGAGAGATTACTTTGTCACGTTGGTGTCAGTCCACAAAGGAAAAGCAAAGACTGCAAAAATGAAAGAAAAAAAGAGGCTGTTAAAGTTATAAAACAGACACCCAAATGACCACACAAAGCCTGAGACAAAAGATAAAGCAGCCAACTTCCGTCTTTTCGTCTGGGTCCAAAGCAAACACACCTGGTGTTAATACTCGTGTACACATCCACTCGCATGTGGGCATAAAGTAGCATAAAGGCACCAGCTTTTTTGCACACAGTTTCAATAAAAACTCAATTACATACAAAAAGCACCCTGTATATTAACTCAAACAACTTGACATTTCTCCCTTTTTCCTCACGCCTCTGTTCACACATTTAAATCTAAGACACATTTAAATCTGTTTTCTCAATAGGCAACAGTGTTGTTAATTTTAACTAAAACTACACCAATTAAAACCATTTTCGTTAATTACATAATTTTCAATAAAATAAATATTAGATGAGACATAAAAAAAGCATTAAGACATTTTTTTTTTAAGTAAAATTATTAAAACCGAAATATAGGAATATAGGACTATATATTTGAAAATCTGGAATCTAAGGGTGGAAAAAAATCTAAATATTGAGAAAATCACCAAGTGAAGTTATTAGCAATGCATATTATTAATCAAAAATGAAGTTTTGAAATATTTATGGTGAGAAAATTACAAAATATCTTTAAGGAATGTGATCTTTACTTAATATCCCAATGATTTTTGGCATAAAAGAAAAATCTATCATTTGACCCATACAGTGTATTTTTGGCTATTGCTACAAATATACCTGTGCTACTTAAGACTGGTTTTATGGTCCAGGGTCACATATAAAAGTATAAGAAAATTTATAAAATTAGATAGACTACAGCTGAATGTAGCGAAACCATAAAAGAATATCATAACAATCATAAAAAAATAAGTAACACAAAGTCTAACAAAAAAGCTCATAAACTTAACCTTTTTTTTAATTTATTTTGAGGAATGGATTTAAATTTGGTCAAATGTGTTTAACAGAGCTGAGAGTACTATAGTAGTCTTCTATATTGGTAGCTAAAAGCAATCATATAATCATATTAGCTGAGATATTTAATAAAGAAACATGCAAGGGGGAAGTGTAGAACATTAGGAATGACAGACAATCAAATTCTGTGGAAATCTGCATGAGATCTGTGGGCGTAGTTTCCGGGTGGGTCTGGACATTAATAAAAGAAACCAAGACAAACCGTGCAGTTGTATTTCAAAATGCATTTTAAATGTATTTATTGACTCTTGATTCATTGCATATGACATCCATTCTTTCAAAGATGACTGGAATGTTTCAGGTTGTGGGGGAGACAGGGACAGTTCAAAATAAAGAGGGAAACCCACTAACTATGAAACTTTACTGCATATCCAAAGGCCAGAGATCATAAAACCACCTGTTCCTCATCATCGTGTTATTTCAAAGAGAATTGCGTCAACAGACCATTGTATAGCCTTTTATCTGTATAACCCCCACATAGCTTTTTTTTCTTAGAAACTCATCTTCAAGATCCATACATTAAAATGATTCGCACTATATTATCCTGCCAAGTTAAGGAGAAACGCAAAATGGTGGCAGCATGCTGAGCTCAACTACAGGCATTTTTGTACCTTTAAAGTGAACAAGGAACAGTCTGGAATTCTAGTCTCTATATAAATACTATCTTGACTACTCTTGATGAACAATTAAATCCAGATCTTCTCTACACACTGACATGGCAAACTGAAGTGTGTCACAATAGCTTTTGACAGACCATAAGTCAGCCCTATAAAATGTCAAATGTACTCCTACAATCTCATTATAATGCATCCTGAACTGTGTATGCCAAAGGAAAAAAAAAGGAATCGGTAGAAAAAGAAATTCACATAACATTTAGTATTTACACAGTACATTGTAATCCACCAAGAAATGAAGATGAGCGGCAAAAAATTGAACACTTTAAATTAATTTCCTGTTAAAAACACCAAAGTATTACAAAAAGAAACCCCAAAACATTTAAATCATTAATTCATTTTATTCAACTATGATAAAAAAAAATGGCTGTTTAAGCAGCGGGTTTGGAGTATATTCACTGAGATAAACATACACTGTTCCAACTTAAAGTCTAGCTTCTAAATGAACAGTTCCGTTTTTTTTCTTTTTAAGCTTCTTTTAAGTCCTTTTTCGCTGACCACGATTTCTAATCTAACTCTATTTCACATAATACGTTGACACCTCATCAAGTTGTTCATATGAGAGGAAATATCTCTTAAGTGTCTCTTGTAAACAGGAAAATAATTGAACAGTGCAGGTTTTTTTGTGCCATTGGAGAGCAGTTTTGTTTTATACTCAACCACCTGCCCGTAGATTAGCAGGACAGATACAGAGTTTTAGGCTGAGTGGCAAGTGCTATTCATAAAATTCACTATGGGATAATGTAGAGAATAAAAAGTCTGAATGTCAACTCGACGGGCACAAAATATGTGAGCGTGGCTAAGTGCTTTACTAATAAACAGGGGTATATACAGTACATAGCTTTAGAAACTGAAGAGTGTAGGATAAAAGAAAACGTTGTGGGAGTACACAACAGTTTGCAAGCAAGTTAACTGTAAAGTATTCAGACTTTCATCCAATAGTGTGTAAATGTCCTGAAATACGTTCCTGCATTGCTCCATCAAAACTGGTGTTGCTAACCTATTTCTATTTCTAGCCAATCTGAGCTTATTTTGAAATGTAAAGGATTTTCAATCCAGACAAGTCTTTAACAGCTTATTCAGGGACTGTTTGTTACATTTTTGTGGATGACCCTGAAATGGACATATTTACATAATATGCTTTTTGTTCCATGCACCAAATAGAAATTTTTTCTACTGAGTAAAACACATTTTCAGGGCTACGTTCTAAAAAACCTTCATAGAAAACCCAAAGAAACATTGAGACCCTAAGTTAAAAGAAAACTTACTAATGTACCTGTCTGTTTGATACCAAAACACAAGGTAAAATCTCACCAAGGCATGAACATGCCAGCAAAAGAATCATACTTAAGAAACACAAGTAAATGATATACACATATGCTGGATTCCTGCATTTAGCGAATTCACAACAGGTACTTGATGCAAGAACCTCAATTTGCATTGAACAATATCCCCAGGCTTATGGCAAATGGCAGAAACCACAGATGCTTTAAACACCCAAGGCACTCTTTTTTTTTTCACAAGCAACGATAAAAATTCAAACGTTTTTAGTATTTTAGTAAAATGTTACCATTTTAACGTTCGTCTATACCCCTAATGAACAGTGTAAACCCCAGTGTGAATGTAGGTAGTCAAAAGATTACAGGCTTAATGACAAAATACAACTAGGTATGATATGTAAAAATTAAGTGTTTGCAGCATGATATGTCCTGTTTGATAAAAGACAGTAACAACAGCAACACAGCTAATTCTTATCAATCAAGCTAACACACGAAAACATGCCAACCAGTAAGAAAAGAAGTACAAAACATTAAGTTATTGCACATTAGAGAGGCTCAGAGTCTTGCGTCATTTTGACAAATTTTCGGCCAGCTTAATGAACCGACGCTGTGCTTTAAATATTTTTCTCTAGGACTGCAAAAGACATCATTAAATTTACTCCGTTTTAATTTCAATGCTTAAGGGCCGATCGTTGTGCCATTTTTTCATGTGCTTCTCCAGAGTGCTGTAGACGCTAAAAGGCATATGGCATATCTCACATTTGTAAACGTCCTTGCCTGTCTGTCCGTGCGTCTTCATGTGCCGTGTTAGCTTGCTGCTCTGAGCACAGGCGTAGCTACAAAGCTCACACTTGTACGGCCTCTCGCCAGTGTGGCTGCGCCGGTGCACTGTCAAGTTGCTGCAGTTTTTAAAGACCTTGCCACAAAACTCACACGTGTCACTACGTCGACTATCCTTGGAGCTGGGTCGACCAGAAGGAAGGTGGGGTGTACTGGCCCTACTTCCCGTGCCACTGCGCCCAGAGGCTGTCCCTCCATCAAGCTCCCCAGGGGGAGTGGAGAACCTGAGACTTCCATTCTCCGAGGAGTGCTCTGAAGAGGTGGCGAAAGGTGATTGTCTTGAGTCCCCAAAGTTGAGAATAGGATCCTTGAGCTGGCGCGACGCTGCATATCCGGCCAGCCACTGCGAGTAGACGTTTTCTGAGTTGGGGATTGTAGTTGGAGTTGGAAGATCAACGTCCTTTTCCACCTTGATGCGTTTGGAGACGGGGCTGTCGGATCCGGGACTTCCGGTAAGAAGTTTCCTCGAAAGGTCATCGTTTGGGTAGGAGGCTGTTCCATTTGCAATGTGTCCATATCCCTTGTTGCCTTGATCAGACTCTTGTTGGGAATCGTCACCGCCCGTCTCACTAGTTGATCTGTGGTCCCCTCGTCTGTAAAGTTTCAGGGCATCTCGATAGTCCTGAATTCCCTCAATACTTTTGTTGTGTCGCTGTCTGTTGTTCTCATGGTGACGTGCACCTTCTAGGCTCAAGCTAAAGTTTATGTCATTCCTCTCACTGGCCTCACTCCCATTCTCCTCCTCCTCCTCCTCCTCCTCCTCTTCTTCCTCTTCTTCCTCCTCCTCTTCTTCCTCTCCTTCCTCCTCTTCCTCCTCCTCCTCATCTTCTTCATCTTCCTCCTGTCCGTTTTCTGGGATCATGCCATTGTTCTCACTTTTAAACTTCGCCACCACAGATTTAAGAGCATTGGTGGCACTGCTTAGCAAATCACTTGTGCCTGGCTCGGGTGAACTAGCAGTTGAAAGGCCATCATCTGATTTGGAGGTAGTAGAGGAGGACTTGTGCCGATGAGTCTTCATGTGGCGCTTCAACTTGCTGGCCTGAGTGCAGGCGTGGTTGCACAGGTGGCACTTGTAAGGTTTCTCTCCGGTGTGACTACGTCTGTGGACAATTAAGTTGCTCTGGAACTTAAAGGACTTTCCACAGAACTCGCAAGACTTTGCCTTCACAGCTGGCACGCTCTGAGTTTGTTGAGTGGGTGTTAAGCGAGAAGGAGAAGGAGATGCCCCTGGTTGGAATGGCTGGAGCAGCCGTTGCATAGGGCTAGGCCGGTTGGGCGACATGGGTGGAGAGGACCCAGCAGAGTTGCCTGCCAGTTCCCGTAGTCGTCTTGAGAAGTCCATAGATGGGGAATCCAAGGGTACCGAATTAAGACGCATTACCCTGTCAAAGGCGCTTGGGTGGTGGGGGGCCAAAGCCAGATCGTCCGGGCTCATGTGATGACGTGGTGGGGGACTAAAGAGCGGTGGTGTCCTAGGATATCGCCCTTCTCTAGGAGCCGAGGACCCATCTCTGTTGGCTATCCTCATCAGGCTATAGGGACTACTGTCTGCCAGATGGGCTGCATGGAGCGGTGGCTGCGAGGCACAGTCACCACCCATGCCTGGAGCAGAGGCCACCCGTGGAGTTAACGGGCTTCCGGGCTCACTCTCCAGGTATATTCGGAAACCGTGGGTATTCTGGGCATGCTGTAGCAGGAACCAAGCTGAGCTGAAGGGCTGCTTACAAGTTGTGCAAGTGTAGCTGCTGGGCTCATCTTTTTCTGCAAGACAAATCAAAAAGAGAAGGTTAGTTTTCCATTTAGAAAATTTTCCTATTCAACTACAAAGGCTCAGTAAGAACTCACACATTTACCAGCACATTTATTACAAGGACAGTCCCCTTGGAGTAGCAAGTGTTTAGATACCTTGCTCAGTGACACAA
Organism: Garra rufa; assembly: GCF_049309525.1. Classification (NCBI taxonomy): domain Eukaryota; kingdom Metazoa; phylum Chordata; class Actinopteri; order Cypriniformes; family Cyprinidae; genus Garra; species Garra rufa. The sequence continues at coordinate 7,828,164 of NC_133372.1, read as the reverse complement.
CTAGGACAGCTCATGGTTAGTTTCTTGTGAAGGTCAAACTAGGAACCTCTCACTTTCTGACCCTGAGCTTTAGCCACTAACTCTAACTCTAAAATTGTTTTACATTGCTATTATTTATTCTGTTGTGTTCTTGCCTTAAAATCTTGAAGTGACAACTGTAAAGGTTGAACTCAACCTTTTGAAACTGGAGGCTTCTGCATGAACATCACTTCAAATGTAAACTGCCGTGCCTGTCTTTCAGATATCTGACACAAAGGCCAGAGCGAACAAAAAACCTGTACCCAATCAAAACACTTTTACTGCATAAGAGATGCAAGGTGGAGGCTGGTAAATTATGGATCATTACAATCTGCAAAAATTACAGTTAATTGCTGCCACCTGTGTGGGGTTTGACCTCCTCGGGAGATTTTTCCGTCATAAAAAGGCCACTCTTTGCTTGTCTATTCTCATGCTTACACCAATTAAATCATATACCATTATCGCATGAATCATATGGGCAGGCAATGCTTATATCTGAAGAATTAAAAATACATGCTTTTCTATAAGGCAACAATCATTACAGTGTATAATTTTCCTCATCACTAGCACAACAAGAAAACAGAACTAGCATACTATATTGAGGATTTCCAATGGCCATGAAAGAAATAAGAATGAAGGTGTAACTCATTTTTGTTGATCTTTCACAAGCAAACAGAAAGAGCACACCCCAAGCATTTCCTGATTTTTAACACCTTATTAAAGGGAACTTCTGGTGGAGGTCCAAGCACATTTGATGTTAGATTTCAGTTGTTGATGTAAAACTCCAGCAAACAACAAATCCACTTTATAAGTGGGCCTAGGGTACAGTTCATGTAACCGGTATGAAAGCAATCTGCCCTAACTTGAAGTAGTCAACTAATCATTGCATTTAAAGAGCAGGTCACATTCTTTGCATGTCTTTCAATGCATTTTCTGCAGACGAAAACAAAAAGCTGATCCATTCTGTGTAAAGTTACTGCTAAATCTAAATCAAACAATAGTGTCCTAAAATGCTATGTGCAAGAGGAGGGCAGGGAGAGACAGAAAGAAATCATACTTAAGTTTGGACCAAGCAATCAAACCAAGTGTGAAAACAGCCTAAAATAAGGGAAGTGTTCTCCCTAGACATATAATCATCCTGCGTCGCTGACATTTAAAACACCCACCTCAGCAACAGCAGCTATTACTTGGTGGCCTTGTCTGAGAGGCCGACTTATTGATTACTTTCAACCTTGTTCCTTTCAACACATGGCCGACAATCACATTTTCTTTAGTGATATGCTAAAAGGTGAGGTTTGGCAGAACAATTTGTGGGCATTTGTCCGTCCAGATTTGAGGAACAGGACAGAAAAGAACCGCTTTGTGTCCGATTGGAGCATCAGTAAAATATCCTTTTATAAGATAAACTGAAGATTTTTATGCCTTTTTATGTGAGTATATATAGTACAATATAATTCCACTCATATCAAACCTACAAGCAATCTGTTTTTTTTTTAATTCTCTCTCAGTTATTCTCTCTTTGTCCTGGTCAGACTCAATGTGTTGCATTGAGCGCCTGACCACAGACAAAAACCTATCTGACCAATAAAAAAACTTCAAGGACAAAGTGGTGCGATATGAAATTTTTATTGCTCTGCAAGACTTAACGTGGAGAGCAATCACACTTGCATCAACTTTTTTTCCTTTTAAGGTACAGTACACAAGACATTTACTTTGACAAATTCACATTTTTTGGTCTTTTTTTGCACAAGGTTTATCTCACATTTGATACCTATGGGCTGTGTTTCAACTGATTGGAGCAACTGACCTGTATTCAGTGTATTATACAATTTATATTTGCAGATCTACTATGTGTTAGGACTTCTTTTCAGCTACAGATAAAATACATAAAAGTGCTGTAACTCCAACCTCTGCACTTTAGGTTATTTCAGGTTATGCTTGAATCCCAGAGCACCACATGCAAGTCCCTGCACATGACCTTTTATTATACAGTCCTTTTCTTAAATACACAAAGATAAGCATCAACGTGAAACCAAAGACTTGTACTTTGTGCTTAAAAGGCCCAGATCGGAACATTTGACACCATGAAAACGAATTCAAGATTTACTGTTTGACACTACAATTATGCATAATTTACCAGAAAATAATTACACTTCACTCAAGCATCTGTGCCCTCACACCTGACCCTAGTTTAATCTAGACATGATTATTCTCATATTCAAATCAATGTAATGAAATGCTCCAAGTGCCATATGGATACTCTAGGGACAAGGTGAGAAAACCGTATTTGGCCACAAGAAAGAATGCCTTCATCTGGCAGCTGGTATATTCTTGTCAGTGCCCATAAACATGTGTTGGTCCAAGTGTTTAATTTCCAGTGATCTCAATACCAGCGCTGGACACGCACCCTACCCCCACCACAAATTTAAAGTGTCTAAGAGGGTAGCCATCTTGGAATGGGGCCTCTCATAGAGCGCCAAGCAATGGGTCAGCAGTCACCTTAGCAACGCACATTAAAGAGGCGGACAGACAAAAAGGAGTGGACCAGACGGAGAGGTGAAGGGGATGGTGGTTTAAAGCCCACAGACGGGGGGAGGTGGCAGTCTGAATAAAATAAAGAGTTGGCTACTGGGAAAATGGACTGGACTAGTCTGCACAGGGCAGAGGTGGATGTTTTGTTAGCATATAGGACCGTCCCACAGACAGAGCAAACACTAAAGCCTGAAAAGCAGTGAAGAGGAGAACATGAGGTTGAGGCAATTTGACTTCAGCAAACATCTACAAGCAATAATGTGGTTCTTATTTAAAAATGATTAGTTCTGATTCTAAAATTCACAAAAACCTGTATGTCTGGGTGACTTTAAAGTGAAAGTCCTCAATTCTTGCCGGTGTGGGAATCAAACCGGCAACCTTTGGGTTACACGCCCAACTCTCTCACCATTAGGCCATGGTTGCCCCTCTAAATTGCAAAATCAAAACAAAATAAATCAGAATTACATTTTGCTCATAGAAATTAAAACATTTTAAGGATTCATGAAAATTGAGCACATGTGAAAAGTATTTATACATTAATATCATTGCAATATTTGTTGTGCTGATTGTATTTAATAATTTAAATGTCAAAAGTTGTATTATAGATTTTTTTAAACCACCACTGAGAATCATAGACATTAAAACAGCTCAAAGTGAACTTGAATTATATATAGACAACGTTTGGTTGTTTTAAAGGAGAATAAGAATGCAGAAACATCTCAAGGGTCCTGAAATAGGCTTAATTTTCTTCAAAATATTTAAAATGATTTTGTGATAAAATGACACATCATTTTAGTGAGATCCATCCTAAAATTGTAAACAGCCAGTGCATCCTTACAGTGCATGAAATGATAAACAGAGAAAAAGAGTTTTTTTTTTTTTTAACCATACACAACTAGGATGACTACAGGACCTTTTTATCGATTGCATTGCACTGGGTATCTCCATCCATCATAACATGTCATTGATCCAAAACCTTGCTTCACATAACTGTACATTAAACATTAAATATCTGTTGTTGTCGTTGACAATAACTCCACTTCGTGCTAACAACACCCTTAAGTATGTAATGCATGGCCTTGAGTGGCGTACTGCTTTATTTAGAACTGTTACTCTAAAGTATTCCTGAAAGTCCATTAACATAGCTGGCCTTCTGCACTGATGTATAGTGTACAATGAGAGGTCCAGTATGGCTCTAAACGTCTAAACCATGCCAACATTTTCTCACTGCTCAACAAAGATTATTTCAAGTCATCCTGTCCCTTTCTTTGCATTCTCCTGATCCATGAGAGGACTACAGGCTTAAAAGGCCATGTGATAGTCAGGCCTAGAGAGAGGATTCATTCAGGAAGCCCCCCTCAGGCAGAGCTCTGGTACTGGGACCAGTACAAAAAGACCAGTGTTCCCCATTCACATTACAGCCACGGGGTCAATATTTAAGGCTTTCCATCTGGCGCATCCCGGGCACAAGTGATGTAGTAAATCAACCTAGAATTAAATGAAATAATTTATCCTATCTTGGCTTAATATAACAAGACCACTATAATTAAGTCATTTATACGCTGTAAAAAATGACTAAAAGTTTTTCGACCTATTTCAATCTTTCCGCTTCAAAATTTCATGTTTAATTCAATGTGTTTCGTTGTAGCTATTTATGAAATTTGCTATCAACTTCTGAGTTAAAATTGTTTCACCACCAAATTTTCTCCAAAGGATTTCTCCTGTCCAGGCTTTAAGTGAAAGTTCCCCCCAAAAATGAAATTAACCCATGATTTACTCATTCTCAATCCATCCTAGGTGTATATGACTTTCTTCTTTCAGACAAATACGGTCAGAGTTATATTAAAAAATGTCCTGGCTCTTCCAAGTTTTATAATGGGAGCGAATGGGTGTTGAGATTTTGAAGTCCAATAAAGTGCATCCATCCATTAATAAAGACCTTCTAAAGCAAAGCGATTAGTTTCTGTCTTATAAAGTTTTAAATATGGATATTTTTCTTACACAAATATACAAATTCACTTCAGAAGCCCTTTATTAATCCTCCAGACCCATGTGAAGTACCTTTAAAGGTTGTATCAGCGATTCTAGGCTGAAACATAAAGTGTCAATTTCAGCTGACCTTTCTTCATGATCCACTCGCTGCCTGCCCCATAAATTGGCTGTAAAAAACCACGTCTCTGTGGTCAGCCTAGGGTCTGAGATATGCCAAAAAAACAATCGGTGCTACCAACGATTCCACAGCAAAACAAACAGTGTTCCAACCAATCACCGTCAGGGGGTTGGTGTTGTGGACTTTCGCTCTGCCTCCCTCACATCCCTGCACCATTACGAAAGTCCACAACACCAAACCCCTGACGGTGATTGGTTGGAACACTGTTTGTTTTGCTGTGGAATCATTGGTAGCACCACAGAGACGCGTTTTTTTTTACAGCCAATTTATGGGGCAGGCAGCGAGCGGATCGTGAAGAAAGCTCAGCTGAATTTGACACTTTATGTTTCAGGCTTGAAATCGCTGATACAACCTTTAATGATGGATGGATGCACTTTATTGGACTTCAAAACCTCAACACCCATTCACTGCCATTATAAAGCTTGGAATATCCAGAACATTTTTTAATATAACTCTGATTGTATTAGTCTGAAAGAAGAAAGTCAAATACACCTAGAATGCCTTGAGAGCGAGTAAATCATGAGGAAATTTTCATTTTTGGGTGAACTATCCCTACCCTTTAATTTATAAAAGCAACTATAATTCATAGTTTGATTCCTCAAATTGCTATTACATTGCTATCTCAAACAGCAATGTCGATTTGCGACTGTTTGTCTACCTAATAGTCCAACCAGTGGGTGATGGATGAAGTTTCATTCTTGCAGTTCAGATTATTGATACTAGCAGCACACCTCATTTATAAGCTAAAGGTTAAGTTGAAACTAAAGTTTGCAGATTAAGCAAAAAACTACACCATGCTACCGTAACTGAATTTGACTTTAGCTACAGGAGGTGACGTTTGAGAAAAGTGGGGCTATGAAAGCCAAAAGCAGCTGTTACACACAGCAGACATACTATTACTACCAGTTTCAGATATAACAGCTCTAGCACACGCTGAAACATAACATTTACCATCAATAAGCTTCTGTAAGATGGATGCAACCATCACTTGGCTAAGACAGGCCACACTCACCCCAATTCTTCATCCGTCTGACATCAAGCTGGATTCCAGCTCTCTGCTTTGCTACTTAATTGGATACATATGTTCTGATCTGCATCGCGGTACGGTAGCAGATGGGAGAGTTCTGCAAACTGCCACTGCTTTAGCATCAGTAAGGAATCTGATAAAATTAGCCAGTGAATTCTGAATGAATACCTTGTCCCAACCAGATGCAACATGACAAGTTTTCTACAACAGGTAATTTGGCCATCCTCATATTTTCAAAAGAAGAACTGCAGGACAATAGGAACAGACTGATTATGACCAACTTATGACCAATATTACTATTTTATGAGATGGTGATTGCATATGAATTCATACCATGAGATTTGTCTGGAAACAGAAAAAGTTTGTTGACACATGGAGAGACAGCTTGAAATATTTGTTGCTCGGTTTTGACTCATATGTCCAAACAGAAAATCCATATTTAAAGGGATAGTTCACCCAAAAATGAAATTTTGATGTTTATCTGCTTACCCCCAGGGCATCTAAGATGTAGGTGATTTTGGTTCTTCAGAAGAACACAAACAAAGATTTTTAACTCAAATCGTTGCAGTCTGTCAGTCATATAATGGCAGTAAATGGGCTCCACGGTTTTGAGAGTCAAAAAAACATACTGTCACGTATCTGGTCTATCTCATCATGAACTCTTGCACACACATTCTGGACTTCAATCCCCATAAGCCACTGCACCAATCACTGCACACAGCTGCTCCTCGTTTCCCACTGAACTGATTGCTGCATACACCTGTTTATCATTTACCCACATGCATTTAAGCCACTCACACACACAGCCACGTTGCGAAGTCTTATTGCTCCTATGGTCATAATTCTAAGCGTGTTTCTCTGTGTTGGATTATCTGTGTATGACTCTGGACTGTGTACCCCGTTATTGATTCCTGCTGCCTGCCATTGCGACCACTGCTTGAGTATTGAACTGTTTCCCGGATTACCTACGTTGTTCCTGTTTTCTGGTGATTATTCTTGCCTGTCGACACTTCTCAATAAAGCCTTGCAAATGGATCCGCACGTCTCTGACTCCTCCCTGTGACAGAAGACTTCGCCGCTACAAGGATCCAGCGGCTTTATTCGTCAGCAGGACAACTGACCAATATGGAGCTAGCAGGAAGTTTGTTCAACCCAGTCAGTTTGCTGTGCTCCATTTTTCAGAATGGCTGCCCCATCGAGTATTATGTGGATGAGTTCATCACATATAGCCACCTGGCATCATGTGATGAGACCATGGTCAAGGAGTGCTTTTGGAGCGGACTCGACCCCGTAATCAGTTCCAACCTACCTGATGAAGACCCCATCTGGACTCTCGCACAGTATATAGACTTTGTCATGTTTCACTGCAAATCTCCGTTTACTGTGGGTGAGGTCGAGTCCACTCACAAGATGTCTGCCCTTCCAGAGCCTGCTGCAAAGATGGCCGCCACGCCAGAGCCTGCTGCAAAGATGGCCGCCACGCCAGAGCCTGCTGCAAAGATGGCCGCCACGCCAGAGCCTGCACGCAAGATGGCCGCCACGCCAGAGTCTGCACCTAAGATGGCTACCGTCAAATCAGAGTCTCCGCCACCAGAGCGCCCTCCAGTGACTGCGCCACCAGAGCGCCCTCCAGTGACCGCTCGCTCAGAGCCTGCTCTTCCAGAGTCTCCGCTGGAGACGCCCAGCCCTCCTGAATCTCCGCTGGGGTCGTCCAGTTCTCCAGAGCTCGCTCCTCAAGAGCGTCGTCCAGAGCCCGCTTCACAAGAGCGTCGTCCAGAACCCGCTTCACAAGAGCGTGGTCCAGAGACTCCGCTGGTTCAGCCCTGCCTTCCAGAGCCTCCGCTGGTTCCGCCCAGCCTTCCAGAGACTCCGCTGGTTCCGCCCAGCCTTCCAGAGACTCCGCTGGTTCCGCCCAGTCTTCCAGAGACTCCGCTGGTTCCGCCCAGTCTTCCAGAGACTCCGCTGGTTCCGCCCAGCCTTCCAGAGACTCCGCTGGTTCCGCCCAGCCTTCCAGAGACTCCGCTGGTTCCGCCCAGCCTTCCAGAGACTCCGCTGGTTCCGCCCAGCCTTCCAGAGACTCCGCTGGTTCCGCCCAGCCTTCCAGAGACTCCGCTGGTTCCGCCCAGCCTTCCAGAGACTCCGCTGGTTCAGCCCTGCCTTCCAGAGACTCCGCTGGTTCAGCCCAGCCTTCCAGAGACTCCGTTGGTTCCATCCAGTCATCCTGAGATTCCTGTCTGCCCGGTTCTGGTCACGGAGCTCATGCATGGACTGTTCCCACCCACCCTCCCTGCTGCTCCAGTCCCGCCACCTCTGTCTCCTGACAGTCCCTCTGCTCATCCACATTCCACCTTCGGTGTAGAGGACTTGCCGTGGGACTGCCAGTCTCCATCGGTGTCCAGACTGAGGGATCCCTCACCATCACCTCCAGTCTCAGAGTCCTGGACTCCACCTCGGCCCTCCGACCCTGCGGCTCCACCCCGGCTCTGTGCTCCCTCGTCTCCATTGTCGGCCGTCGGCCCACCAGCTCCTCCGGGCTCCATCGTCTCTCCGGCTCCGCCCCGGTCAGTCGTCGCCCCACCTTCACCTCTGGACTCTACTCCTCCGGCTGCGCCTCGTCACTCCGTCCTGCCGGCTCTGTGGACCTCCTCCCTCCCGTGGGCACAGCCTCGATCCTCTGTCACTCCGGCTCCGCTGCGTACCTCCGGACCTCCATCTCCGCCGGGGTCGCCAGAGCCTTGGGCTCCGCCTTGGCCCTCCGGATCCTCGGTGTCACCTAGGACCATCGACTCTCCGGTTCCGCCTCGGGCTCCACCGGCTCCACCTCCGTCGGTCAGCCCCATGCAGGAGCCAACCCTTCCCCCACCATGGCTTCTCCCTCCGTCGGCTCCACCTCAGTTCGTGGTTCCAGTACCCCTACATGGACCTGGCCCTCCATCCCTCCCCCTGTTCCGCCTCCGCTCCACCACCCTCCAGGTTGTATTATGTGGTTAGAGCGTCTGGAAGCCGCTCCTTTGGGAGGGGCTCTGTCACGTATCTGGTCTATCTCATCATGAACTCTTGCACACACATTCTGGACTTCAATCCCCATAAGCCACTGCACCAATCACTGCACACAGCTGCTCCTCGTTTCCCACTGAACTGATTGCTGCATACACCTGTTTATCATTTACCCACATGCATTTAAGCCACTCACACACACAGCCACGTTGCGAAGTCTTATTGCTCCTATGGTCATAATTCTAAGCGTGTTTCTCTGTGTTGGAATATCTGTGTATGACTCTGGACTGTGTACCCCGTTATTGATTCCTGCTGCCTGCCATTGCGACCACTGCTTGAGTATTGAACTGTTTCCCGGATTACCTACGTTGTTCCTGTTTTCTGGTGATTATTCTTGCCTGTCGACACTTCTCAATAAAGCCTTGCAAATGGATCCGCACGTCTCTGACTCCTCCCTGTGACACATACACAGACAAAACCAAATGAAACCCTGTGGCTCGTGATGAAACATTGAGGTCTTGAGAAAACCAAATAATTGGTCTGTGCAAGAAACTGAACAGTATTTATATAATTTTTTACCTCTGATCCACCGTAATGTCCAACTGTCCAGAGTGCGTTCACAACAGCCGACGCGTGGTGAAAAGCAAGCAACCAAAACTTCAGTCGATCAGGCTCAAAAGTTGGGAGTCGGTAAAAAGTCAACACTCCTGGATGAGTTCGCACAAGCAAATGCGCTGGCTGTTGTGAACACGCTCAGGACACTTGGACATTGCGGTGGATCAGGGGCCGGATTCACGAACATCTTCTTAAGAAATAAATTAAGAAATTTCTAAAGATAAATTCTAAGAAGTTCGTAAGAGTGTTCTTAAGTGCAATTCTTGAAAAAAATCTTAAGAAGTTCTCAAATATGTTCTTAAGAACATCTTAATTTTTTTCTTAACACTTCAATGTCTTTTTTGCGGTTTCTGCAGATTATCCTAATATTCATAAGCACGCACATTTTCGTCACGACCTTGAATGGCGCTCGGCTTCATGCTTTTAATGCGCCACATTACTTTTAAAGGGTCTGTCTTAAGCTTTGTCGATCAGTTTTATTCATTTTTGTGTTGTTTTTGTTCCCTCGTCCGAATGAATGCTTAAGGTATGTGTGTGCGCTGCTACAGCAAATGCGTCCTGCACATATGCACTAAATACGGCCAAAGATTATGTCGTATTTATCGGCCAAGTCAAATAAAAAATGTTTAATTAAATCTCCCTATCTGACTCGATTTTGTAGAGTTGCTACTAAGTTTTGATGTCGACAAAAAGTAGCCTAATACATAGGCTAATCATGACAGGATCATTGTTTACATTATCAGTCACTGCTGTCACTTCAGAGAACTCGTGCTCATCTCTATTGATAGTCCTAATATGTATTATATGTAGCTAGTAGTGTTGCAATGCTTAAATATAACAGTTAATTTGAAATAACCCCATAAATTAATTAAATAATTCTTACTATTTGGGATTTAAGACAAGTCTCAGGCTATCCTAACTTTAAGAAGTAATTTACGATGGTTTTTAAGAAGATTCTTTTACAAGAATTTGAATTTTCTTAATTTTTGTCTTAACAATCTTAAGTAAAAAGATAAGAATTTTCTTAAGACGATTTTTTGGGAATACAACATATTCTTAACTTTTTTCTTATTTTAAAAAATAAGAAGAAAATGGCAGTTAAGAAGAACATTCTTCTTAAGAATTTTTCGTGAATCTGGCCCCAGAGGTATAAATAAATTCTTTTCAGTTTCTTGCACAGACCAATTGTTTGGTGTATTAAGACCTCAATGTACCGTCACAATATTAATTTGGTTTTGTCTGTGTATGCTTTTTTTTTTTTACTCTCAAAGCCGTGGAGCCAATTGACAGACTGCAACAAAGTCATCTATATCTTGGATGCCCAGGAGGTAAGCAGATAAACATCAAATTTTCATTTTTGGGTGAACTGCCCCTTTAATATCCAAATAACAAATGAATATTGGCCTATACGTCTCTTGTAAATGAATGTCTACAAATGAATCAAAATGCCATGTGGATGTATGTTCATCATGAAAAAACTGCTTATATGAAAGATTTTTTCATGGGTAAATTAATCAGCTACAACATTTTGAGTTCACGTAGTCATGAAAGATTGAGGCAGATGGCAGGAGAATCCTATCTGTCACGGCTATCACATTTCAATCGCAACGGCTGAATATTAATTAACCTAGCAACAGATGAATCATCCTTTTAACAACATACATCTCAGGAATTTCGACTAGAGTTGGAATGTTACCTGTGCGCTCTTGCCAGAAATCTGTCTGGAGCCCTGCAGCTTGCAGCTCTTATACAGTACATACTTTTGAGAGAGGTCAGAGGTCGCAGAGAGGGGGCTGTTTTCATCAGGTCTTCTAACTGATGTAAACGGCTGTCAACAACTTTTTTTAACCTCGTGGAGTACAGGATAAACCAGTTGCCTGTTTGAGAATGGGAGTGTTTCATCTGTGTGTGTGTGGTCACATAGACCTGACAGCGGTGAGTGAGCTCTGAAGATGTTAAATCGAAGGCACAAAAGCTTCCTTATTCGCCACCGATTCCTGGTTTGAGACACTTGTGCAGCAGCGTGACTGAGTGAAAAGTGGTGGAGAGTGATAGAAAAAACAAGCAAAAGAAGGCGTACCGAAGGAGAGCTTCGGCCTTCTGGTGACAGCAGGATTTATACGCAGGCAGCTGTAGGACAGCACACCATCTCTAGCTATGCACTAGAAGAGCCCTTAAATTCAGACATTCCTGTGAGGCGCTGGCAAGACCGTACATATACACGGCCCTGCTTAGGTCAAGGGTCACAACTCAGTGAGTGGTGGAGCCAAGCGGAAGAGTATTTGACAGAGCGGCACAACAGACGTTCAGCAGCTTTCTGGCTTCTCCTCACGATCAGAGGGACTTCAAAGTATTTTAAGAGAAAATTACATACAGGCATAGCAGATTTTTGTTGCGTTTAGTTTGTGTTAGCTTAGAGGTCATTATTATGCTAATGTATTCCTAAAAGTTGATAAACTGCGCATGTATATACATGGACCAAAGGGACCGAAAATACTGAAATACTGACTAATATTGCATTACAAACATAAAAATGATACATTTTTGTGAAATCAAATGCGCTCTAAAATGAGAGCATCTCTCTCGGTAACACTATCTACGTCTGACTACATGACTAGCAAAGAACAATTAATGATTTGCAATTGTAATGCAAACTAAAGGTCGTTGGACTGTTTTTTAAAAGTGGGATTTCAATGTCTTGTCCCAACTTTTAATATGAAATATTCAATAGAAACTATGTCAACACCTGCTTGTCCTTAAATGTGTGTTCCTGCACTTATTTGCACAGTCAAACCAAAATGATCACAGTTTATTTGCCATAGTTTAGAAAATGCTAATAAAATATGATGAGAACTCAAGAGTTAATGTCAGAACCAATTTAACTTGATAAGGTCAGATAACTTTGATAGAAAGGTATGTAATGGATTACAATCAACCAAAAATTCAGACAACTGTTAGTATGGCAATATTTACACAACTCTCAATACTTTGTTGACAAATTACCAAAAAATGCTTAATTTTGTTCATTGTCCAAAGTCTGTGGTTTAAAAGGGTTGCATTAGCAATTAAAGAAACAACACTTAAGCAAAACATGGTCAGGTAAAAGTGTCTGAATAATTTTTGGTCCCAATTTTTTATCAATTTAACTGGTAATCCACTGTATGAATACTTTTTGGGTATAATATGTCACAGTTTACTTTATTTTGCTATCCTCACTTACATAAATGAACTATAGTGTCCTGCACCCACTAATAACTGGTGTCTAAATAATTTTTGGTTTGACTGTAAATAGATTTTTAGTTGTTTTGTGGTATATAACACCACAATTTCGACTTCCGATATGGTGTTTCTAGTTTTAAATACCTTATATACAGTGGTTCTCAAAGTTTTAGACTCGAAGGCTCCACATTGTCCAACACAATATTCAATATACTGCAAGCTACAGGATTTCTAGTACTTCTGCAGTAGTTATGACAAAGCTGCTTGTTTTTCCAAAGGTTTTTAATGAACTGAAATCCCAAAATGAAATTAACTGAAATCTTAAACTGAAAACTGAAATTTTATTTTTATTAATTTTTTACATTATATAAGAAAAATGCCCATTTTTCACAAGTTTGTATAATTCTTTAGGGTTTTAATGAAATTCATCAATGGTTGTGTAAACAACACCCTTTTTACCTTGTCATAAACAGCTTTGTTCACAATGACTCGTTTTGGTGCGTGGCTCTTTAAATGATAATGAGCTACTGCTGACTCCACCCCTATACTCTTGTTTTGTGTATTTGGTTGTGCGTTACCATCAAAATCAAAACTTATCCACTGTGTCCTCAGTAACCATGATGTCACGAGAAAATGAAGACTCTTATGTTCACTTTTAAGAAAATGGCGGACAGAAAAATGGCTGAGGGCGGAAATATGCAAATACAGGACAGTCCGACAATGGTTGTGGGTGGGGCTTGAGCAGTATGATGTCATACTGCTCAGAAAATCAAAACGGCTTGATAATTGAGACTGTTTAGGTTTTTTGGAGATAAAAAAGGAGTGAATGGATTTTAATATTTGCAGGATTGCTGTGTCCACACACTGCTAAGACAAATTTATACACAAACACAGAATGAATTTTGCATCTGATGTCCCCTTTCATATATTAACATTTTAACAATTTACTTGAGGGCCCCTAATGGACCCCGGGCCTCTGGTTGACAACCTCTGCCTACTGTGTTTCATAAGTTTCACAAGTTGATCAACAAAGTCAAATAAACTCAAAAGTAATTGCTAAAACAAGTCTTCAGGAAGCCTCAAAATCTCACAAACAAATTTTCTTTGCAAACTATCTTTTCCATATGTGTACTCTGCTTCTTAATACATGACAGGAGAATCCAGAGGAGGCTCTACACCACAACAAGGGCATCTGTCCTCTCAGTATGATGGGCCTCTGGGTTTATGTGTGTCTTTGTGTGTGTGACAGTGTCTCTGTGTGTGTCTGTCTGCGATAGTTCACTCTGACAGGCTTGGAGGGCAGGGGTTCACGGAGCAGGGCAGGGGACAGAGGAGATGATCCATTCTCATCCAGACGATAATGACATGACAAGAGCAATGGGAACAGGGGGGATCAGAGTTTAGATTTGGACAGATTTCGGTTTCTAAACCATCCCTTCTAAATGGCTTGTAAAACTGTGACCGTTCACTGCGCTGAATGATTCTTGGCCAGAATAATGACAGTCAGAAGTTTGGCTACATGTAGGCACACAAACATCACATGGCAAAAAAAGTGCACCGATCTATGGATGTCAACACATTTATACCATACCGTTAAAAGGCTTGACAGATTTTCTCCACGATGAAAGCATGTAGCACTGTCTGTCTGGGTTTCACACACATGCATTGTTTCAACCTTCTCATCAAACCCTCTTTCTTGCCGTAAACATCAGTAGACACGCTTTCACATGCAAACTCAACACGCCACTTAAACTGTCATGGGCCTTTATGTTCAGTCAGTAAGACGCTGAATGGAAGCTTTGTGACGGTTTCATGCCTGCATTCTACAAGTGCTCAATTTGTTACAGCCGTAATGTCACCACGGTGTGTTGCTCAAATGCAAGAGAGGCAAACAAACTACAGAAAGAGGGATGAGAAGACGGTGGAAAGAAAGAGACTATGAGACAAGGGCTCTAAGATGCGAGGTATAATGAACGAACGAGAGACAAAAGATTGAGAGACTGGTCTGAGGAGAGCAGGAGAGCCTGATACAGAAAGAAATACATCGATGGACAGATAAGTGCTAAAGCAAATTAACCTCTTTAATTGGACCGGCGCTCTCTCTGAGCTCAAAAATGGTTTCAGGCCGCTGACAGCTGACGGGGCGAGACGCTACAGGCTCATGATGGGACATCTGCTCCCTGGCTAGACAGATAGCACTTCTGGACACTGTATATTGTATTTGTCTGAGCTAATGAATGAAAGGAAAGGATGTCAGAGACAAATACCAAACAAAGGCATTAAATCATGGACTAAACATAATTAAAGATTTATAAAACATGAAAGAAGATGTTACAATGATGCTAGTTTTTATATAGTGATTGAGTGGATATATGTAGATTTTTGGATGACCAATGCTGATATCTTACAAAGCAGGGTGGCTGATAAATGATATTAAGCTGATATATGTGACCTTGGACCACAAAACCAGTCATAAGGGTCAATTTTTTTAAATTGAGATTTATACATAAGCTTTCCATTGATGTATGGTTTGTTGGAATAGGACAATATTTGTCCGATATTAAACTATTTAAAAATCTGGAATCTGAGGGTGCAAAAAAATCAGAATATTGAGAAAATCGCCTTTAAAGTTGTCCAAATGAAGTTCTTAGCAATGCATATTACTAATCAGAAACTGAGTTTCAATATATTAAAGCAACACTAAGTAACTTTTCCCTCAATGGTATGTTGTATGACTTTATAAAAGTGTGAAAACCTTTTGTGAAGCCTGCCGTGAAGCAAGTCGCATTTGTAGTATCATTTGAACTACAAAACCGCGACCCGACGACCCAAACTTACATAGTGCTGTTATGGCTGATAGAGGATCGCAAAGCGAATACGAAAGTGCCGTTTCACAATGTTATGAGTTGATGAACCACTGACATGAGTTCGGAAACATTATTTTAAGGTAAAAAAAGTTACTTAGTGTTGCTTTAATGGTAGGAAATTTACTAAATATCTTCATGGAACATGATTTTTTATTTAATATCCTAATGATTTTTGCCATAAAAGAAAAATTAAGACTGCTTTTGTGGTCCAGGGTCACATATCACAATGTTTAATTTTTGAAAATTAATTGATTTGAAAACAAAAAGTTAAAGAAAGTTAAAAAATTGTAAAATAAATGTAAATAATTTAGATAGCAACTTCATTAATTCTATTATGGATTTAAAAATAAAGAAATTGTTAGCATCTACATTCAGGCACTGGATTTTCAGTGCTGTCAAATTAAAAGTCCCACTTATAACACAACATTCCGATAACTACAAAATTACACACACACACACACACACACACACACACACACACACACACACACATATATATATATATATATATATATATATATATATATATAGTTATTAGGGTTGTGCCGATAGACGATAGTATCGTGTATCGACGATAGTCAGAGATATCGCCTGTTGCTGATGCCTTTGACGATAGTTAGACGATTATTATTATTATCCGTCAACAAAGAACTTAACTTTAGCAATGCAGCACAGAGAGTCTGTTCTAGGATGCTTCAGAAACTTGCCGCGGTATAAACACACGCATAGAGAGGCTACGGCGCCTTAACGCACCTCGTGCAGTTAAAATGGGAGATTTTCATCATACAGTACGGTGGTAGATTAACTGATTTTAAAGGGAGTGTTATATTATATTAGCATTGCAGTCATTAGGATAACAGAGGTAGTAAAACGTGGTTCAGGCTGAATTAATTACGATGTATCATAATCAGTCTGTATATAGTAAACATAAACATTCATCTCAGTAAAGTCTATGGGCGTTAATTAGAATTACGATGCGATCAAATGGCGCTAAACATACGCACGTGAATTACACGTGCATCACTTCTCCGCATTCAATATGAACTGAACTACAACATCACCTGATGACAACGGTCAGACATACAGCGGTAACAGTATCGCAATATGACGGGTAAAGAAAGATTCATTAATTTACATTCTGGCACGCACATTTACAAATCACTCACTGACGATAGCAGAGAATGAAACCGAAAGTAACTTGAACAACTCCGGCAGAACTACAGTCAGCGCTCTGTACACGCACAACTTAATCATATGCCAATAGAAAGTCTACCTTTACAAAACGAATAAGGAATTTAGTACATAGATAATTATTTAAATTAGCACGATAGTATCGTGTATCGGCGATCTCTCAGGCTGACGATAGGGCGATATGAAAATTGAGCATATCGCCCAACACTAATAGTTATACTAATAATTTTAGTCCAAACAAATGATTATGCTAGATAAATGCTAGATTCCAAGTTTTCTGAAGCAAAATGATAGCTTTCTGTGACTGATTAAACAATTAAAAAGTCTTTGTTCACTGAAAATCACTCTAAAATCTAATTTGACCTGCACATATGTCAAATTGGCATGACTTGTGCTCTCAGTGACACCAAACTTGCCATTATGTGTCTAGAGGCAGTCATCATTCTCTATTTACAGTGCTTTCTTTTTGGATTTGGTCACCTTTGGTCAAGAAAGAGTGTGAACTCTGAGCGTGACCATTATTGCTAACATCTCTTTTAATGTTTAATAAAGAAAGAAAATCAATTGACTCATTCGTCGTTTTGTGTCTAAATAATGACTAGATTTTTTTTTATTTTAAGGTGAACTGTTCAGAGGTCATGCCATCTAGGTTTCAGCCGATTGCTTAGAGTTGTATGTATATATTTTCCAAAAGCAAAACTCAAGAACTCAAGGACACGATTTTTGACTCAATGATTTCAGAAAAAGTAATTCCACAGTTGCATTTCTGTCAGGGAGCAGCAGTAACAGTAAAAGGTCAAACAATTTCCCCACCATAGTGGCTCTTTCCTGAACTCTTCAGAATGGAGGAAGAAGTCAATGGACAAAGAGAGCACATCTGAGCGTCCTCCATCTTGATGTGGATGGCCTTGGCTAGTTTAACCCACACTTTCATAAAATAAATCACATCTGATATAAACAAAGATGTGGAAGAACTAAAACTATCTAGGATGGCTGCGAAAAGAGTATGTAAGTGAATATATATCCAGCTTCTCTCCACACATTGAGAGGGGATATTGATAGACCGTCTACCACTCAAGAATTCACTTACCAAACAAAGCTACAGAGCACCATCTGGAAGTTGTGGCCCACTTTGTGGGGTATGGCACACATATATACACACACATACTGAAATAGAGAACATGAAAAAGAGACATCAACAGTAAGATCGAGAAAACAGATAGATTGAGAAAACAGAGCAACGTACCCTATCGCATTAACACACACACATAGACATATCCAACAGAATCGAACACAAAGACGCACAAATTCACTCTGAGAAACCGTGACACTCTGAGACCCCTGCTGTGTGTGAGAGCCCCCTCAAAAATCTGCATAAATACATATGCAAATGTGCGGGTCAACTGATAGACAAGTGAAGAGCGTGCAAAGGAACATATTTATCCATCTCTATGTCGAACAGATATTTTCACAAACGTGTGATTTCCACACTTCAAATGAGCTTGATCGTGTTGCATTTGTCTCGTTTCGCCCTAGTAGTTCTGAACGGTTTCATGACACCCATCGTATTCAGTTCACAATGTATATCTCTGCTCTCCATTGTCCTGCACTCTCAAAAGAGGTTCATTCAGGTATTCTTTCTTGTGCGTACGCATGTGTTTTGTGAATTGTCTTCAACACAGGCACGCAAGTGAAGACAAGGCCGGCCAACCGGTTCAAACCAGTCCAAAAGTCAGCGCCTCTTTTTGCCTTTGGCCTAAAAAAAAAGCGAGAAAACAAACCTAGTGGTATTTGATATACAGGCAGCAGGTATGAGGGCTGCGTATCTGTGTGCGCATGACATCTAGTCAGATTTAAAAGAGCTGGAGCACAGCCAAGTTGATCTAGAAATGGACAGCCACCATCAGGGTGAGAGGACGGCCCTTCCCCCTCCAGCAGTTCTCGACTTGACCCTCCGTTAACCTAAAGAACACATGCTCAGCTAGCACTGCTCTCCCTCAGTCACTTTCTCTTCCTTTACCTTATTCCTTCTTACTACTGTTACTCTTTTTTAAAGAGCAGTTCGTCTAAAAATACAAACAAAACCTGTATGACTTTACTTCTTTCACGGAACAGAAAAGGAGACATTTACTGCATACAGTTCAAGCTGTAATGAACAATGAATATGTAATGAAAATGAACAATGACAATGGCTGCAGAGACAAAATCTCCAGTAAATAACTTCAGAAAAATGTGGTCTGTTCTCTGCAAGTTATCACAACATGCAGCATAAACATTGATCAAACTTCTATATTTGGGTTTTATAGAAGAAAGTCAGTCAGGCAGGTTTGTTATCATATTGATAATTCATATGGGCTGTTTTTATGATACTTTTATGGTGCTTTTTTTGCACTTTTGGGATTTTTGGACACCATTCACATTCACTGTATGGAAGAGAGCAGCGTGAACATTGATCTAAACTTCTATATTCTTGTTTTACAGAACAAAGTCATTTAGATGGGTTAGGAAGGACAAGTTATCATACTGATAGGTCATATGGAATGTTTTTTATGATACTTTTATGGTCTATTTTGCTCTTTTTGGATTTTGGTCACCATTCACATTCATTGTATAGAAATGAGCAGCGTGAACATTGATCTAAACTTCTATATTTTTGTTTTACAGAAGAATGTCATTCAGATGGGTTTGGAAGGACAATCATATTAATAGTTTATATGGACTGTTTTTCATGATCCTTTTATGGTCTTTTTCACAATCATGGTATGGAAGAGAGCAGCATGAACATTGATCTAAACTTCTATATTCTTATTTTACAGAAGAAAGTCATTCACATGAGTTTTGGAGAACATGCGGGTGAGAAACACACAAAATGATCAAAATTATAATTCATATTAAGTATTTTATGGTACTTTTATGGAATTTCTTGCCGTCTTTGGAGTTTTGGTGACCATTTACATTCATTGTATGGAAGAGGGTAGCATGAGCATTTATCTAAACATCTATATTCTTGTTTTACACAGGAAAGTCATTCAGGAAAAACATGTGGGTGAGTAACTCACAAAATTATCGTAATGAAAATTCATATGAACAATTTTTATGGTACTTTTATGGTAATTTTTTGCCCTCTTCAGAGTTTTGGTGATAATTTACATTCAGTGTATGAAAAAGTGCAATCTGAACATAGATCTAAACTTCTAGATTTGTGTTTTACTGAAAAAAGTCAGTCAGATGTGTTTGGAAGGACGTGCACTTGACTAACATGCAAGTTATCATACTGATGGTTCATATAAACTACTGTTATGATTTATTTATGTATTTTTTTCCAGAGTTTTGGTCACCATCCACTTTCAGTGCATGAAAGAGAGCTGCGTAAAGTCTGTCAGACAGGTTTGGAAAGACATGCGGGTGACTAAGTGAGTATTTTTCGGGGCAATCTTCAGCTATTTTTCAACCGAATTTCCCGTTGCATCTGTCTGGTTTCCTGACTTGTTTCTGCCACTGTTTTGTGGATGTTTCTCTCCGTTCCTGTCTCCTTCCCTCTAAAGCTCTTCAGCGAGCGAGACATAGATCATTCCAGCGTCTTCCCCCCTGCTCTATTCAGGATAAACAAAGTGCCTCAAGTTCAGGCCCCACCCCGGGACCCTTAAACAAAGCCATCTATCATGCTGTCTGGCCCGACCTGTTTGGCCACAGCCAGGGCTGCCTCAGCCTCCGAGCCCCCGCCCTGAGCACAATCCCCCCATTGTGTCCCCGCCGGCCTCCCTGCCGGCCTCTTCTCACACCCCATGACATAGACACAGGGTTAAGTCAGGATCCGGAGGAGAGCCAGCACCTGTGATGGGACAGATAAAGGTACCGCCAGCTGCACTGCATCTTACTTGAAAATGAAACACAGGTGCTGATTTCCTAAACAGTGAAGGAATGAACTCACTAAAGTCTAAAGTAAGCAAATGTAATATTTTGTCTGCATAATACTTCATGCAAACTTTACTTAATATGTTTTTTTGCATTACTGTTAGCTCCAGTACTTAAGGTGGCGATAGAGTTCACTTCAATTGTGACATTAAATCAGATGAGTTATGATACAGGTAGCTAACTACAAGTTGTAAAAGACGTATGAAGTGCAATGCAACATATTTTGCAAAAAAAAAAAAAAAAAAACACGGCATGAAATCAAACTAGAGTAATTAAGAGCATTTACGTTTACATACTTGCATGTAAACGCATTCCAATTTACATATTATAGTTGTGCAATTTAACCAAACAAATTTATCATGGCCAAATGTACACATGAAAGATTCATCATGGCACACATTGAAGTACACATCAACAAGCAACCTCAATCTCCTTTTCGGTTGCTAATGTTTTAGAAACACTAAATAATCCATTATGTGGCATCATGTAGCACTAATCCAACTAGATTCTGTTTGGAGCGATCAATCATTTATGACCTTGGCTCATGACTGCTACATGGAAATCCAGTAGATGTTTGTTTACATTTTATGCAATGCTCATTGTCATATAAAGTTGCTATTTTAAGCAGTGAGACTTGGAATAAAAGACTCTTCTAATGGTGCACAGCTCTGTTCTGCTCTGTTTATTTCTCTAGCGACTCAGTCCTTCTTCGCCTGACGCATATCAACTGAATGAACTCATAATGGGCTAATCAAATATGCAAAATAATTGGCAATTACCTAGAGGGACTAATGGTCATTAGAATTTACAACAAGGTAATGAACTAAAGTCTGCATGTACCATGCATATTCATAAAGCAATCAAGGCTTTGAAGATTAAAGAAGTGCTTTAAATTCAAATGAGCCACAGAATATTATCAGTGAGATTCAGAGAGAGGGAGCGGGAAAGAAAGCGAGAGAGAGAATGTTTCCCAAGATAAAAGACTAAACATTTTGTTACATTCCACTTCAGTGCTTCTATTGCAGTAAAGGAGCAAAATTAAATACTCACGTTCAAAGAATTGAACGAATTAATCGGCACTGTTCGCATTGTGCATTTACTAATGTCTATACATATTATTAAATGATTATTTGCCCTCCTATTCGCTGTCTATAGTCCAACACTCTGATTTAAGAGACTTAAGTGTCTTTACAGATGTGCACTGATGTTGACTTTTCTGCCTGCATCAGAATGTGCATTTTTTTTCACAGTGTAGCAAAACTACAGATGTCGTTCAACTCTGGTGCAACCAACTGACCCAAACGAAATTGAGTTTGCATGCAAAAGCATGAATAAAGAGGTAAAAAAAATAAAATCTAGATGGAGACAGACAACGAGAGACAGAGAGAGACTTTCAGGGAACCATGACCCCAGACTCAGACAGTGAGGGGCCTCTTGGGTCTTTATCTCATTCTATAGAACACAGATAAGACACACCATCTGCAGACCACACACACATATATTGAGAAAGCCATGTTATAACAATACCTTGTCCTGAACATTTTTTTTTTCTAAATCAGTTGCACATCATCTTATAAAACCACACTAATGCATAGGTAAAATCTTTGTTTAGAGGACATGAATGCAAAAGAGCACATGTACCCAATTTACTTCAGAGCACACATTTGTACAACTTTATACCCAAAAGTTAAGCCAAATCAAAGCTAGTACAGTATAAAGCATGTACTGTATATTTTATATTACCTACAATATATCAGCACAGACCTGCAGGCAGTTTTGTATTCCCAAGGCAAACACTAAATAGAAGTGTCTAGAGTTCAGCTGGCTGGCCACACTCACACAAACACAGCTGTACACAAACGCACACACAGGTGAGTCAGAATATCATGTGCTCCTGACAGATCTGATGATTGCATAGCTTAATGCTGAAAGAGCTGTGTGCCAAAACAGAGCCAGTAAACATTATGTGTCCACAATAGATGTGTTTTCATGCAAGCTCTGTTATGCAAACAAAATTTGCATATTTGTATATTTTATGTGCTACAAAAGTTTCAATTTAGCAAACACAATTTTTAAAAGTACTAATGTTCCATGGAGTCCGTCAGTTAATGAGGCCATAAACCTGCATGTTTAATAATTATACAAGTATGTAAAAATGCAAAATAGAATGCATGTCGCACTGCAGGGCACTGCTGTTAGTTGTTGAAATGCCATGTCAGCTACAAATATATAAACTTCACCACAATACACATTCCCGCCTGCTCTGTGCCAATGTCCTGCCATATGCCCACTGAAAGGGAACCCCTTGGCAGCGTCTGCCAAGTCAAACGTGCTGTCATGTTGCATCGAGACTCAGCAAACCACACACAAACACAGACACATGCACTCTTGCTCAGACTCTTATAAACAAACTAATCAACCTGACATAAATATTAAAGAAACAATATTAAA
The DNA here is from genome assembly GCF_049309525.1 of Garra rufa. NCBI lineage: Eukaryota > Metazoa > Chordata > Actinopteri > Cypriniformes > Cyprinidae > Garra > Garra rufa. The sequence continues at coordinate 7,805,162 of NC_133372.1, read as the reverse complement.
ACACTATCAGCATCAAACAACTCAGGAAAATATCAATGTTTCTCTCAAGAAAAAAAATTGGAGACAAATAAGTCTATTTTAGACAAGCTGAAGTGTATAGAGCTAAGAAATGTTTGAGCTCATATTCACAAATCTGAGTGCAGTTTAAGACATAGTTGAGATCTCTTCTGAAACTCCAATAGAGCCAAACAAAGGCTTTTTTCTCAGGGGAAGAGTAGAAGACTTCAGTACAAGTCTTTATTTGCTCCATTTATTTTCTTCGCTGTATAGAACAAAAAATCAAGATATTAAAAAGATTCGTCATTTCCGATCGTTCTTTTTTACGCAAAGCCTGTAAAGCTCCTCAGTAATGGTGCACTATTGGGGATCCCCAAACTTCCTGTCTTTCGTTCCACTTGCTCTCCTCCAGCTAATGATCCATAACTCTCTCCGGTAAGAGAATAGTGGATCAGTGCCAAAGACATCAAGACACCAAGGCCAAGAACCTCAGATAGCATAACAGAAAGAGTCCATTTCATCGCAATTTAGTAGTTACACGCAGTTAACGTGCAATGTAAATATGACCTGCGCAAAAAAATATAATAGTTAACTCATCATCAAAGCTCTTCTCTTTGTGTCTACATGATGAAGAGCTGCTTCGAAAGTCTGTAGAGACCAGGAGACGGTACAAAGCCTATTAAACAGCAATACGAGACGGGATCACCTATATCAGCCTCAGAGAAAATGGCTTCACATGGATGTACTTAAGAAAATAACCCTAGAGAGATAGCAGATAAGGGGGCAGGGGGAGGGAGGGAGGTCTGCAGAAGGGGGTTATTGCCTGAGCTCATCGTCTGGCCGCTCGGGGGCATTCAGACTTGAATAAAATGGGGGTGTTGTTAAGGGGGGGTATTAAAAGCTGCTGTGTCCACATGCATATCTTAAATTGTTTATCATGCAAATTTCTCCAAGCGTGAACCTTTAACGGATTCACCATTTACAGCCGATACAGAATTCCATCTGTTGTGACGGACATCTGCTTGCACGACGCGACCGCAGACTGAAGATCACGCATGTGCTTTACATGTAACGGCGAAAGCGTGTGACCTGTCTGGACCGGGACGGGCAAACACAGAATGTCCTAAGAGATACTACAAGGCGTGCATTAAAAAAACACTTTCGGTTGCACTTTATTTATGTTGTCCTTGGTACAGTGTAATTAATTAGACAATTAAGCACTGAGTAATATTAATCACCAACATATTCTTACTGTAAGGTTAGATTAAGGTTTGTTTTAGGGTTAGTTGCATGCAATTATTACTGGTATTACTATTGAACATGTAACCCAAATAATCCATTTAGAATCAGACTGACTGCTCAATTGGATTGAAAAGCCTTCACGTAAAAACCTCGATCTGAATGAAATTTCAATCAGTTTGGAAGAGGCTGTAAAACGAAGACTCTGCACAGTGCCATGTTGCACATGTTTACATACATGTAAATGTACTAATATTCACTAAAATGAAAGTTATATTTAGAGTAGATCTGGTTCAGAATCCATGTAATGCACATTTCACTTGAACGATGAACTTTCAGAATCTGAATCTGAACTGGATTCATCCCGATTGATGAAATTTGTAAACGTAAATATTCCTCCATACTTCTTATTCTATCCAATGTAGAAAGACATGTAGATGTTTTAACAAACCTCATCCAAATGTGACCTCAAGACAAACTGCAGCTTGCAAAAAATTATAATATAATTGTAATTCAAATTAAGATTTGTCTGGACAATCCAAGCTGATAACAGCATCCCAATGGAATCAGTTTTTAAAGTGAAAGTCTAAACCATTAATTTGCATACTAGCAGATGTACTGTAAATGCACAACTGCTACATAATATCGTAATATGTGCTGCATGTTTTTCTTCATTCCGGATACGCTGCGGTCAACGCAAAGGGAAACACTCTCTCATAATTAGAAAAATGGCTAAATCAGTAACAATCTGTGGCAGGCCTTGTCTTGGACAGCTGAAAATGATTTTCTTTTCCTTTTTATCAGCATGAATGTACCACTCTGCAGCTATACATTTACTGGAGTGAGATATGACCTTGTGAAAACCACACTAAACGCGGCAACATCTGCGAAAGCCACATGAGAGAACTGAGAGAATGTCCATTCATACGGACACTATTTTCATCTACTACAGTATATAGTCAAGTACACTTATTTTTTTCTCTTAAATAAGTGTACTAATCTCAGAAAATGTGAGGCTGTAAAACCATGAGGTATCAGGAGAAACGTGTTATCCGTCAAGGCCTTGCAATTAGAAGTTTCGACTTCCCGAACTCTCTCATATAGACATCTGTTACTCTACCTGTTAAATTCTCCTGCTTGGGCCGTAATCCATGCGGCGTGGAGGCTAAATGCTCCTCTCCGTGGGGCGAAACTTGAACTGCCACCTCCACTGGGGCACAGGCTCGCCGCAGGCCTGCGGGTGGAGGTGACGGTGACAGGTCTGAAACTTTGTCCATGCATAGGCGTCCTTGACATTGCCTGCGTTTGTGCTCGATGAACACCACGATGTCAGCCAAAGGAAACCTGGAGCGGCACTGACCACAGGTGAGGAGGTCCTGATCCCCTTTAGGGGTGGATGGTTCCGATCCGGGATGGCTTTCCCCGTCCTCTGGGATATCTGCCGACACGGGCTCGGCTATGGTATGAGAAACAAAGAAAGGGAGGTGAGAGAGATAGAGGAATAACATCCTGTAATATCCATACTGAAACCTGATAATGACTTCATACGTGCTAATTATATATGTACCGTAAGTGATAATTATATTTATTCAAGGTGTTGAAATTTGCAGTGGCGTTAAAGGTGTTATATGTCATCTATATGTAGTCAGGTGTCATATGGATGTATAGCAACTGATTTCATACAGTTTTAGTCACTAATCATGATGCAAATGCTATGAGTATTGCTTATGAATATTCTCTAGTAACAGCCGTAAAAAACGTTAGATGGCATCCAACTAAAACATTTAAAAAAATGTTTTTGTGCTAATATTTTTGGAATGTTATTTAAAAAGATAAAGATCCCTGTTGTTCGGGATGCTGATTTAGACACAATATTCATATTAATATAATTTTCCAGTGTTACAATACAAAGGCACAGCAAATGTGTCAGGAGACACTGATATCTATCCATTATTGCAATGCTGACACTTCGTCGCCTTAGAATTATAAGGTTCTATCTGACATTTTTGTCAAAATTGAGTTATTCACATATTCTTATTCTGTGACAACTTATTTACATTATGTGATGGTTTTTTAAAAAGTTGTGTACATTTTAGGACTTTTTATTTAGAAAAGAAAAAGGTTCTATCTGCAGAGTCGAACTATAACTTGGTTCTATAAGGTTCTATCTGTGAGCCAATCAGCACTTCGAATGCAAACAAGAGGACCAATCAGGATCAACTTTCTTTGTCATGTCACTGGACTGTTCCATAACAGCAGGAAAGATTAAACGTAAAACAACAATTGCACGTCTGTAGAATCAATGAGTGCAATTCACATTTATTCCTCAAAGTGGCAGTGTTTAAAACATAATGATGGCGTTATTTATTATTACCGCTACCGGCATTATATACATTACCGGCATAAAACAAATAATAGTATCTGCAACTGGCTTGAATGGCTTTACTGCAGAGCAATTGCATAATGTAAAGTATACTTAATGAAATATAAGTGTCACTGTCATTTGATGTTGAATGTGATCAATAGCGATCAAACTGTTGTTATTAAAGATGTTGAAAACGATAGTTTTGCGAATATGGTTGAATATGGCTTTTTGTGGAATAAAGTCCTGGTCAGATGGATTAGAGTAGCTGATTTTTTTTAACTGTTTCTGCAATAATGTCTTTAATTACCCACTATAATTATAAAATTAACATCTGCTCTGGACAAAATATTCAGCACTGCCTTTTAACAAGGAAAAAAATATTTGTCCTATTAAATAAATGTGATGAAGAAAGCATTAAAGCATTAAATTCTCATACATGTTGACACATTGTTACAACAGTAATTTATTTTTTAAAACAAATTGTAAGTAAACTACTTTTATTTCTTGAAAATTGTTGCTTTAATTAATGTTTTGCAAGATAGAACCTTATAATTCCAAGCAGAAAACGACTTTTTAGAATTAGAAGGTTCTATCTGCATTTGACCTGTTCCCAAAATCCCCATTTAAAAATCTGAGAGGATTTTGATATTGTACATTTAGAATACATTTAGGGTCTCTGTCATTCTCATGTAGGAAAGAGACTTGTTCCCCATATAATTTTTGCTATATAGAATGCAAAAACTTTGAAGCTCAATATCTCAAAACCACTCGGAACGCAGATAGAACCTTATAATTCTAAGGTGACGACTTCTATCAGAGGAATACTGACAGTCAATGAAAGGCAGATGCAGAGAAGATGAGAAACCGAAGACAGAGAGAAAAACAGTGGTTGCCCAGTAATGGTAAAGAGGAGGGGGTTGTTCGCTTTAGTTGCATGACCCTGTTCATTATCCTGCCAATCTCACGTCTTAATGAACCCAACACCTCAGAGAATCAAAAAATAGATTCTAATTTGACTTGAAGATGATTGGAACCCATTTAGTTAAAAGTGCTGGAATCCTCTGAACTGAGGTTAGCTATTGAGGGGAGTATGTGGGGTAGTTCCCAGAAGGACAGCCAGAACATATGAAAGAGCAATCAAAACCACATCATGCGTCTGAACTGGGCTGAGGGAGATTGTTGCCATCGGTGGTAGGTTAACCCTAATTCTGTGTCAGGTCATGTGGGATAAAAGGTAGGGGCGACGATACGAAGACTAAAAACATGCTCCAGTATTTTAATCAATTCTCTTATACTACTTTTTTTTCTTTCTTTTAAGTCGTGCTTGGAAGATGCACAGTTCTGTGTTAACATTATAACCTGGAACAAAACCTTAGAAAAGACAGGTGTAGTTCAAACCTTTTGTGAAGCATCAGAAGAGTTTGCAAACATAACATTAGGAAAACAAAATAAAAGCACTATCACTTTTAAACTATTTAAGATGATTTAATATTTTTCACATTTTTTCGACATGATAAACAAATATAACAAAAAGACATGTGTCAACGACATGGTGCTTTTTTCATCTGAACAGGCTATAAAAAATAAAAAAAATTGTATACCCTTGTGTATTCAAGGTGCAAGGAAAGTATTTTAATTTTTAGCATCTTTTTGTAGATTTTTTTTTTTTTAATCAACATGAATAGACAGTTTTGCACATCTAAGTACATGGCAGATTTTCCTTTTTTATCAACTTTATCAAGCATCGTTTGTCATTGACTTCCATGACCTCCAAAGCAATGTTTGCATAAGAAACACTGTAAATGTGTTTTAAACGGGAAATGTGTGGGTACACTTAACAAATGAGAGAAGGCTGGGCTCAAGTTCAAGTTCACCTAGTAGTGTCTGATCTTGAATGGGGCATCATTTGTTAATTTTCTGCCTCCTAGCGGCTACACATTGCAACACGCATCACAAGATGCCGTGTCGGTGCTATTAGAAACACGTTCAGACGCGATTTAAAATAGAGACATAACACCAAACTCAACTCTAATAGATCTACTGTAAACTTCCCTTTCATATGAAGTACATCCAACCTATTTTTTCTTATTTATAATAGCCTTTATGTTTGTAAGGTTTTGACGCGCAACACTTGAGGTGCTTTGAAATCGTCGCCGGGGGGTTTTAACAGGTTTGACATGATAGATTCATAAAACCTGGGTTGTATATACAATGCAAAGGATAAAACTAAGATACGTTGTCTTTCACCTAATAACAAACTTTTTTCTCCCCTGAATAACAAACCTTCGTTATTTATATTCCTTGTTTTAATTCTTGAAAATCGTAGAAGCGAAGGAGGAAGTTGAGGAGAAAAAAACACTTTCTGAAATCAGCTTTTAAACGCACTTGTTTAGTTTTTGAAAACAAATACTACATGTTAGTAAAAACTAATAGTGTAATAAACATACAAAACAAATGTAGGCTATTAATTAATTTAAAGCTTAACTTTAAAGCTCAAGGGAAGCTCTAGTTTGGGTTTTAAAAATATCTCAAGGGAAAGTAAACTTAGAGCTGGGTTTTCCTTTTAAAATGATTTAAATGCTAGGAAATCACGCTTAATTTACTTCATACACACACATATGCACACAAATGCCTTTGCGTTGCGAATCATTGCGAAGCGCAACTCAACAGCAAAACGCGCTTCGCTCCATCTTAAGAGACGCACCTTGAACTCTGTTTAAAAACTTATTTATATGAAATGCATTTTCAGATATCAAGAAAGAAAAAGAATAGCTCCCGGTAAACTTACGCGAAAACTCCCGTTTGCTTAAGTGCTGGGGTTTGCCCTGCTTGCGGCGAGACATGTTGGACACGGTCTCAGCTGGGTTCACATTGGGAAGAGCCAGAGTCTTCAGAGAGTCCAGAGTAAAAATCTTCTTCAGCGATGCATCGGGTATCCCACATGAATTATAAAGAATAGTAGAGAAGATGCGCGTGTAGTTGCAGGACGCTTGCGTTGGGCTTCATGGCTTCTTGGAGAAGAACACAAGACAGGAATGGAAAGTAAGCGAAGCCCCCTGAGCTGCTGCAAGTTCAAGTGCGGACGTGACGTGCCAGCGAACTTGACCGTCCAGAGGTAGATGATGGACATGGATCTGCTAAACACAGGCAAGAGGAGGACGGCTGCAGTGGGAGGGGGTGAGACTCATAAAAACCAATGATGGGCTGCATGTGAACCATAGACCCCAGTAGCCAATGGGCAGAGAGAGAGAGAGCGAGCGAGAGAGAGAGAGAGAGAGAGAGAGAGAGAGAGAGAGAGAGAGAGTGAGCTGTCTATTTAGAATAGAACCAAAAACGCGAGTGCGTAAAGGGGGTCAAAATGACCCTTTTGGATTCATTAGTATTTATTATCATTATTATTATTTTTTGTATAAATGGTAAACAGTGCAATTTCTAATAAATAATACACGTGTCATATATGTTTTGAGATTTTTATTATTATTATTTTTTTTTTTTGCTGGCAACTTTCGCGGATGTATATGATCAAGGTTTAAGTCAAACAAAACGTGCATCTTTCGGTTCTCTTGTGCATTTTCTCCCCACTGCTTGCGTTTAGGTAATTGAGAACAGGACCACTCATTTTTATTTATGTCTTTTTTTTTTCAACAGTGCAATAGCTAATACTTAACTAATCTATGTGTTCCTGCTTCTTTCCAAACTCTGCATTCTGGCGCTGTTCTAACAGCCTTCAAGGAGTTCCCACATATGCTGGACACTTGTTGGCTGCTTTTCATGCACTCTTCAATCCATATGCACAGCTATATTTTGGCCACACAATTCATTTCAAGCTTTTAAACAGAAGCCTTCAGATCAAAAGGTGTTGGATTATGAGAAGCATTTATTAAATCAGGTGTTGCAGGCTGTTTGAAGGCCTGATGAAGTAATTAAAATACGTTTTATTAAAAAATAAAAAATAAGAATAACAATACAATTATTAATAAAAAACCTATGAGCATAGGATAAAGTTTTATAGCGAAATAAATATATAAATGTCGATACAAAATATGAAATTCACAAAAAAAACACAAACCCAATTTTTTATTCATAAAGTGTCTAAGAAATAAATAATGATGATAAAAAATAATGCTGGATAAGAGGGATAAGGTTTATAGGGAAATCACCCCAAGTGTTATGTACAATTTCGCCATCTAGTGTTCGGTGACTTAATAAAAAGTATTATTTATTGTCTAATTTATCGATGACGAATATCTGAGGTTGAAAGGAATCCAAATAAAAATACTAATTCATATTTAAAAAGTAAAACCAAATAAACGTACCAGTAATCTGCTCATTTTTGTTGTTGTGTTGTGAGTTGTTTTACAAATCTTTGTCATTTAGTAAGAATTCCACATTATTTTGGAATAATTTACTTTTTGTCTTTTGTTTTTATTGTATTTATTTAATTGTACATATTTATTTATCTTTTGCTGTCGATGCTATTCAAGTCTCTAGGTGATGTTTATAATAGCCTATATTGGAAATTTACAAATAAAAAAGTTGCTTTCCGTCCATTATTTCACATTAGTTTCTTATGTCTGAATACTCACAAACCCATACACAAAACTAAGCACAAATATAAGATGAAAATGTGACCAGTCATAACGGTATTAAAAAAAAAAAAAAAAAAAAAAAAAAAAATCTGAATAAGTAAGGTTTCCACTGATGTAAGTTTGTTAGGACAGGACAATATTTGGCCGAGATACAACTATTTGAAAATCTGGAAGCTGAGGGTGCAAAAAAATTAAAATAAAATAAATATTGAGAAAATTGCCTATAAAGTTGTCCAAATTAAGTTCTTAGCAATGCATAATACTAATCAAAAATTAATAAATTGATATATTTTCGGTAAGAAATTCACATTTAATATCTTCATGATAGAAACATGATAGGCTACATAGTATCCTAATGATTTTTGGCATAAAAGAAAGCCCATACAATGTATTTTGGCTATTGCTACAAATAGACCCATGCTACTTAAGACTGGTTTTGTAGTCCTGGCTCACAAATCATCTATGCTGACCACAAGGAGCGCTTGTCGTCTTGTTCTTTCTTGACACCGCAGCGCCATCGTGCGTCAAGACGCGCAGCTGCACCTCAGACTGGGATGGGCAGAGCAGCGCTGCTCCGCGCACAAGAGCAGACGGATGTCATTTATGGAATAAATACATTGGGGTTTATTAGGTAAGTGATGCGCCGTGTTTCATACACTAACCACAATTTTGATGAACATATACGTTTTTAATTTTAGGAGCAAATATTTTGCATTATGGAGATGAGTAATTGGCTGTCATGAGCTCTAGAGGCGACCGATCCGGCCTATTACGGACTGGATGTCTCTAACGGCGTCTGATACGTGATGAAAACAGAAGCACGCTTATTTAAATACATTTAGGCCTATACATGCGTCGATTTATAGGCTTCTCCTTATGAGCGCTATATATATAGCTAGTGTACATAAATGCGCACCGCTACATATAAAAGAAGCATGTATTAAAATATGCGCTGGGTGTATATAGTGAGGGAGCGACCGTCTCTTAGAATAAACATCAGATCTGTCATTACCGGTGCACAAGGCCAGTGCTTGAAGGCAGAGGCGGAGACTGACGCTCCACTCACACGCAAATGATGTGCCGCTTCTTCAGATGATGATGCTGCACATATGCATATAAGGTGACATAAAAGAAAATCGGGCTTATTTATTTGTTTATCCATTCCACAAATTAGACATTTTTTCGCATTACAGAAATGTGAATGAAGTTCTGCTGTAACGGGAACTGTGCAGATGGACTTAAATGGCATGCAAATGTGTTGTTCATTGGTCTCATTTTTCTGATGCATCATCATCTTGATCATCTCCCGTATTTGTCTCTTGTGGATTGCTACAGTCATATCGGGTCATATCACTTTTCACTATGCAGTGTCCAAGGGTTGGTCAGCATGCAGAATTGAAGAACTGGCTCCCTTTCGAATAATGCTTTTGTAATATAAAAAAATGAAGTGTTTCTCCACCTTGGTCCACAACAGTTAATTTCTTAAATTATTTTTTTTTAAAGCAAACATTCAACATGGTATCAATCAGAAGGTAATACCTTCTGTTAGTGTCTTGATACAGAACAGAGTCATTCACAAGCCACAATGATCTTCTTGACTACACAATGCACTAAATTTTTGAATTTAAAGATCGGGGTAAATTTAACTTATTTTGTCTTCTGGGAAACATCTTATGTATCTTCTGAAGGGCAGTACTACATGAAAAAGATATGATATTGAGGCAAAATAAGAAAAATGTACACATCTTTATTCTGTTCAAAAGTTTACACCCCTGGCTCCTAATGCATCGTTTGTCCTTCTGGAGCATCAGCGAGCGTTCAAACCTTCTGAAATAGTTGCATACGAGTCCCTCAGTTGTCCTCAGTGTGATAAGATGGATCTCAAAATCATACAGTCATTGTTGGAAAGGGTTCTAATACTCAAAAATGCTGAAAAACCAAATTTGTGGGACCTGAAGGATTTTTTCTGAAGAACAGCAGGCAGTTTAACCGTTCAAGACAAACAAGGGACAACTATCACTAAACAAGAAACACACAGCTGGGGATCATTCAGTAACAAAACAGTATTAAGAATCAAGTGTATGTAAACTTTTGAACAGGGTCATTTTTATAAATTCAACTATTTTTTTCTCTCATGGGCTATATGTTAACTTTTATGTGAAATATTTTATTCAGCTCAGTTCTTAATAAAAAAATAACATGCATACTGTTTCAAAAGATTCACTAAGAAGAAGCTGTTTAAAACAACTTGTTTACCAGGACTTCACAAAGGAGTTTTGATTCTAGATGCACAACACTTGTGATTACTGAAATATTGTTCGGGAAACTGATTCTCAGGTTGGTTTTGTTAAGCACTTTGTTATTGGTATAGGTCTAGGTAGCATCTCTAATTTTAGTTTCTCTCTCTGTCCCTTCTTTGATTAAAATACAATTTTTTAATTGCTTGAAATCCTTAAAGAAGGGAACCTGATTTCATCCTTTTAGCATGGAAAGAGATGCATTGTTTAAGTTGTTAGAGGAGTCAGCTGCTTGTCTGGTGCTGCAATAAATTATCCAATTTTTTTCAGGAATGAAGGAATTCATTTCCACAGGGTGTATTTAGACTCATGTACTCTTTAACTTATAGAAAGCATAGTTCATGCCAAGCTGTATAGCCAAATTATTGTGTTATAGTTAATACTAGGCTCTTTCAGCTTATGCAGGGTATTTGTTTGTTGAAAGTGAATCATGTTTTAGAGTAGATACATTATTTCCTCTATATTCACCTCATGTAATTTAAGTTTACCAGGCTGTAAATGAACTGTCAGCCATAGTTCTTCTCTGACCTCTCAACAGAATGACCTAGAGAGAGATCAGGAGGAAAACAGGAGGCCTGGTTAAGTCAAGATGAGTTTGACATCCTGGTTCTTGGTGAGTGGTGGGGGAACAAGGCACCGCCTTCCCCGGGAAATGATCTTTGTGGGACGTGACGATTGTGAGCTTATGCTACAGGTAACTTGATCACTGTTACTCCTACACAAGCAGGAGAATCATGCCATTGTCCCTTCAAGGTTAGAGTCAGCTCTCCCTGGATCTATAACTATGCATTCTGTATATGGCACTTTCCACAAACAGGTACACTTTGGTGTCACCAAATGTTTTTTTATCTAACATATCATGTTATCTAACATATCATAACATACCATGAAAAGTAGGCCAATCAAATGTCTGTCAAATGTCTGTCATGCACTCCCAATCAACCTTGTTACCAAAATCAGTGATCGCTTAATTTTACGCCTTAGCATTCTTGTCAAATTTGCCTAAACATGCAGGTTAATCCTGTATTTTAGAAATTCTGTTTAGTAGTTATATTCTTTATTGCTAAAATGTAAAAAAAAAGATACATTTAAAATATATTTTGTGATGGTTATTTTATAACTTTCACTAGTAACCTTCAAGTAAACTTTGTATCAAAGTTTCAGTCAATATTTTGTAATCTATTTGTGTGAAGTGCCATGAATACTTTTTTGGACAATTCACAGATAATTTACTCCCGTCCAGCTTCACCTTGAATTCCACAAATCTGTTATACACCATATTATTTATTCCCATTATCTATTATCTTTTCTTTAAATTCCAGTCTCGTAGTGTAGACAAGCAGCACGCCGTCATCAATTATGAAGTAGCTGCAGATGAACATAAAGTTAAAGACCTGGGCAGCCTGAATGGGGTGAGAAATGTGTCCATCCATAACAGATTTTCATTTTATCTTTGCTGGTATGATGGAAAGCATATGGTGACAGATGGCCTCCTTTTGTCTCCTGTAGACATTTGTTAATGATGTCCGTATACAAGAACAGCAGTATATGACTTTGAAAATGGGTGACAAATTACGGTTTGGCTATGATATCCTTTCAGATTCAAAATAAATCACATTTTGATTGTCTGGTTTGATTTTTTTGTACTTTAAATGGTTTGTACAACCACATTACAATATATTGGCTATGTTTGCAAAAGAAAAGACTCATGCGTAGAAGATTTTATGAATGCATTTGCATTTCTATATATTGTTTTTTCCTTAACCCATCTTACATACCAACCTATTTACCGTGGTGCGTGGAGAGTTACATGTTCCAGAGGAAGCACTGAAGGTAAATAAAAATGCAATAATACACAGGCTTTCAAAATTTTACCAACTTAAGTTTTTATGTAATGTCTGTCAGTGTGTGTATCTAGTATTCTGACTTTCTTACTTCCACCTTCATTGACAGCACGAAAAGTTCACCAGTCAGCTTCAGCTAACCAAGAAGCCTTCACCATCAGGGGAAAACACCAAAAGCCCAGAGGTCAAAGGGGCAGAGGGAGGAAAAGATGCAGAGGCCAGACCTTCAGAGCCACCACCAAAACCAGAAGAGAAGGTTTCAGGTGAGTAGAAGATGGGTTGTATGTGAGTTTCCACTACAAAAAGTTGCATGTAGCTTCCTAAACTCAAAGTATCTCAAACTTTCAACAGGAGACATAGCTGTGCTCCACAGAGGAACCCCTCTTTATGGACAGCCATCTTGGTGGGGTGACGGGGACGCAGATGATGAAAATTCTGGGAAGCACGATGCAAAGACGTCTGAGCAAAAACAAGCTAGATGTGAAGCATGTAAGATACACTCTCAAAATTGTACTGTAAAGCTGCTACCCTGCTGAAAAAAAAAAAACAGGTAATACCAGCCTAGGCTGGTTGGCTGGTCTTAGCTGGTTTAAGCTGGAAGTCGCTGGTATTAGCTGGTCTCCCAGCCTAGCTGGTTTTAGAGGGATTTTGTCCACTTTTCCAGCCTGGCCAGGCTGGCAAACCACCAGCTAAAACCAGCCTACTGACCAGCTATTACCAGTTAAAACCAGGCTGGTTGACCAGCTAAAACCAGCCAACTAGCCTAGGCTGGTTTTAGCTGTTTTTTTTTCCACCAGGGTACTATTGTACTATTAAAGGGGTTAGTTCACCCAAAAATGAAAATTCTGTCATTGTTTACTCACTCTTTTGTCATTACAAACCCGTAAGACCTTGGTTGAACCACAGATGTCACATGGACTACTTTGACATTACCTTTTTAACATGTCCTTATTACCTTTATGGGCCTTAAAGTTGGGCCAATTGTGTTGCTGTCTATGAAGGGTCAGAAAGATCTTGTATTTTATCAAAAATATCTTAATTTATGTCTTACGACTTTGTAATGACATGAGGGTGAGTAATGAGGGTGAGTAATCAATGACAGAATTTTTATTTTTGGGTGAACTAACCCAAATAATGTGTACACTTGAGGTATTAATGTGTACCTTCCCTGGTGAAAAAAACAGCATATGCTGGTAAGCTGGTTTTGTTGTTGCTATGGTGGTTAGGTATGATTTGATGCTGGTTTAAGATGGTCCTTAGCTGGTTTATGCTGGTCATTTGCTGGTTTATGCTGGTGCTTAGCTGGTCATGTGCTGGTCAAGGACCAGCATAAACCAGCAATGGACCAGCATAAACCAGCAAAAGACCAGCATAAACCAGCAAAGGACCAGCATAAACCAGCAAAAGACCAGCATAAACCAGCAAAGGACCAGCATAAACCAGCAAAAGGATCAGTATAAACCAGCAAAAGACCAGCATAAACCAGCAAAGGACCGGCAAAACCAGCAAAAGACCAGCATAAACCAGCAAAAGACCAGCATAAACCAGCAAAAGACCAGCATAAACCAGCAAAGGGCCAGCATAAACCAGCATAAACCAGCAAAGGACTAGCATAAACCAGCAAAAAGACCAGCATAAACCAGCAAAAGACCAGCATAAACCAGCAAAAGACCAGCATAAACCAGCAAAGGGCCAGCATAAACCAGCAAAAACCAGCATAAACCAGCAAAGGACTAGCATAAACCAGGAAAAAGAGCAACATAAACCAGCAAAAGACCAGCATAAACCAGCAAAGGACCAGCATAAAACAGCAAAAAGACCAGCATAAACCAGCAAAAAGACCAGCATAAACCAGCAAAAGACCAGCATAAACCAGCAAAGGACCAGCATAAACCAGCAAATAGACTAGCATAAACCAGGAAAAAGAGCAGCATAAACCAGCAAAAGACCAGCATAAACCAGCAAAGGACCAGCATAAACCAGCAAAAAGACTAGCATAAACCAGGAAAAAGACCAGCATAAACCAGCAAAAGACCAGCATAAACCAGCAAAGGACCAGCATAAACCAGCAAAAAGACCAGCATAAACCAGCAAAGGACCAGCATAAACCAGCAAAAAGACCAGCATAAACCAGCAAAAAGACCAGCATAAACCAGCAAAGGACCAGCATAAACTAGCAAAGGGCCAGCATAAACCAGCAAAAACCAGCATAAACCAGCAAAGGACTAGCATAAACCAGCAAAAAAAACCAGCATAAACCAGCAAAAAACCAGCATAAACCAGCAAAAAGACCAGCATAAACCAGCAAAAGACCAGTATAAACCAGCAAAGGGCCAGCATAAACCAGCAAAAACCAGCATAAACCAGCAAAAAGACCAGCATAAACCAGCAAAGGACCAGCTTAAGCTAGCATCAAAACCTACTTAACCAGCATATGCAGTTTTTTCAACAGGGTTTAAGGTATTGATAGGGGTAAATAAGGCAGAAAGGAGCACTTTTTGAAAAAGTACTGCTCCAGTGACAGCTTATAAACCTTTTTCAGAGAATGTACATTGCTGTTAAGTTAATTTGGTCTGATTTCATGAATTTGATTTCACTTCCTTATGTTCTGCGTTCATGCAGCTCGTAAGGACACTGCAGCAAAGCCACAAGTGGGACCAGGAGCCACAACACAGAACTTAGGGACCCAGGAACCAAGCTACTTTGAGATCCCCTCTAAGGAGACTCCTCCAGTAGGGGGAGACACAGGAGAAAGCCTCCCTAATAGTTCAGAGGCGGTTGCGTCAGCTTCCACAATTCCTGCATCGGAGGGTGGAACACATGGACATGCCTCCTTCACTATTGAGTTTGACATAGTTGCTTCTGGGAAGGGTAAAGAGCGAGCTTCAAAAGGTTCTCAAGACCATCGACAGAAGCCAAAACGAGGGGCAGGGGAAGAGCTGAGTGCCTTGCAGGCCGCCATGGTGGCAGCGGAGGTAAAGGTGGCAGACTGGCTAGCACAGAATGAGCTGCCACTAGCTCGCTCTGAATCTGTTGCTGAGGATGATGGAGACAGCGTGAAGAGTGATTTGCCGGTTCAGCTAAAGAGTCTTAGAGGTAAGGGTAAGGAGTGAGGAGTTGCTATTGGGTCTATTTTTGTAATGCTGTTCAAGGAGAAGTGTACACATTCGCTTACGTCACATTCGCTTTTGTTCATACTATCAGGTAGGTTTAAGCGTAGTGCAGATGGTACATTATTTTAAAACGTTTTAAAGCATCACAGAGCGTTAGAATTATAGCACCAGTGCACATTTCAAGTCAGAACTGCGGTAACACATGCAAAACCAACGTCACATAAAACATACCGTATATACGTTTATCTGCTCCAGGAAAACACCCTTTAGCAACACTCAATGGACATTTCACATTGAATAAATCACGAAACGTACCTGTATTTTGCATTCCGCGGAAAAATCAGGTTGGAGATCAGATTGGAGATTGGAGTGTTCATATTTTTATTAAAACACATTTTCAAGGGTTTTTTCAGTCGTATCAAATATTGCGATTTTTTAAATTTAAAACACAGTAGCATTTCAATATAATACATAAGAACACTTTAATAAATAAATATCATTACTTTGTTTGGTGATTTGCACCTCAAGACATTTTACTATTGGAAATAAACTTTTCATAAAAAGTCAAATTATCGAATATTTCAGAAAACTAAATAAAAACTAAATGAATTTTTATTTTGAAATGGACAAGTTATTGAATGTAAGAATATAATTTTTGCGTATTTTTTAATAAATGAATAGATACTGGCCCAAAAAAGGCTGAGTGTCATATTTTTGACCTATGAATGATGAAATGCCTTCTGAATACCATTGGCTACAGTCACAAGAAATTGGTCATGTGCTTTCGACCATCCATCTGTACATTTATCTCCCTTCAGGCAGTAAACATGAGGATGGCACACAGAGTGACTCAGAGAATGCACTGGGAGAACAGCTCAGTAGCCGGAGGGCGTTCCTGCAGGAGCGTTATAGAAATAGTCAGGGTGTGCAGAGGACAGAAGGCCCTTTCAGTGGGAGGGAAGATCTCTTCCAACACAAGCCATCATCTGCAGCTAAAAAGATGGCACCGGTAGGGGGTGAAGTTGGCAAAAGTGTTCAACGTTCTTCGCCACAGAAAGTCAGCGTGACCAGAGAGCAAAGCACTGGGTCTCAAGAGACTTCAAATAGGGGACATACAGATGACCAAAGCGATAGAGGGACCTACACCATTGAGCTGGAAAATGGCAATGCTGAGGAGGAAGAGGCCAGGCGTATGATTGATAAGGTAGACCTACAGAAGTGTAGATATTATGTTTTCTTGTACTTTGTCAAAACTGATAGACTTGAAGTCTTTCTAAAATGGCAACGACTGTCAGTTGCTGATATGCAATAATGATGTTGAATGTATTATGTTTTAGGTTTTTGGGGTGGAGGATAACCAAGCCCTGACTAAACTGCGTTTTCCAAAACACCAGAGAGATAGAGGAACCATCTGTCCAAGATCTGGAGCCATGGAAACCACACCAACTGGTTATGTTGGTGCAGAGGTATACAGTATCAGTAATATTTGGCATACTTTTTTGGAGACATTATAAACTCCATGAAGATATTCTGTCAAGACCATCAGTATCAGTTTCACTTTGTAGAGTACTAGGAAACGTACTCGGTTACTTTCGTAACCTCGGTTCCCTGAGATACGGGAACGAGTACTGCGTCGAAGACGCTATGGGAAAAGCTCCTTTTCTCCTGAGACTGAAGCATTTCAATAACGCAGTGTAACTGCACGGCCATTGGTTCGTGCAGTGATAAAAAGATGAACCAATGGCTCGGCAGCGGAGCTGCACGAGCCTATGGCGATGATTCGCGCCCGATCGCGCCAAAAGGGGCGGAGTATCTGGCTATATAAGCGTGCATTTAGCCATAGGATCTCAGGTACTTCGACTGAAGCGACGACTGAGTCGTGCAGCTACATAGCACGGCCAGCAACGCAGTACTCGTTCCCGTATCTCAGGGAACCGAGGTTACGAAAGTAACCGAGTACGTTCCCTTTCGATACTTTCACTCGTACTGCGTCGAAGACGCTATGGGGAACCAGTACAATCCCGCCGTTGCTATGGTAGAGGAACGACTGACACGGCCCTAGCACTGAAGGGCTAGTATGGGCCAATCTGTTTAATCAAGATAACGTGATAAACATCCGTTCCAGGGATTTAAGTGCAGTTTGGAGCTCCACTGAGGCCAAAGCGTACCACATAACATTTATTACTGGTAACAGTTATCCCATTATGCAGAAGCACCCGAGTCTGTAAGACCGGGACGTCCAGATTATAAAATCTAGCAAATGTGGACGGCGAGGCCCAGCCGGCCGCCGCACAAATTTCTGCTATGGAAACGCCACTAGACCAGGCCCAGGACGAGGCGATGCCTCTAGTCGAATGGGCTCTTACCCCCATGGGACATTGTAGGCCCAAAGAAGAGTAAGCCAGCATGATGGCTTCTACTATCCATTTGGATAACCTGTTTCGTGACCGAAGACCCCTTGGCGCGGCCACCGAAACACACAAACAGCTGTTCTGACTGCCTAAAGGAAGCAGAACGCTCTACATAACACCTCAATGCCCTAACGGGGCAGAGGGGATTAAAATCCTGGTCTTGCTCCGAAGGAGGAAGAGCCAAGAGGGAAATAATTTGGTCTCTGAATGGCGTCGAGAGACTTTAGGTACATAACCACGTCTTGGCTTCAGGATGACTTTAGAGTCATTTAGCCCGAATTCCAAGCATATGGGGCTCACAAAGAGCGCCTGTACTTCACCCATACGTTTGACTGATGCCAATGCTAAGAGCAGGGCAGTTTTCAGCGTTAGAGGGCGAAGGTCAGTGGACTGAAGCGGCTCAAAGGGAGGGCTTCTCAGAGCCCTCAGCACCGTGGGTAGGTCCCAAGAAGGGACTGTGATGGGGCGAAGGGGGGTTAAGCCTTCTTGACCCCTTCAAGAAACGAACGACCAGATCGTTCTTTCCCACAGATTGACCATTTATAAGGTAATGGAATGCCGCTATGGATGTCACATAGACCTTGAGCGTGGAGGGAGATCTTCCCTTGTCCAATAGCTCCTGAAGGAAGGACAATATCACTGACATGTCGCATAAATTCGGATCTGCACCGCGGGTGGAACACCAGGCGGAAAAGACAGACCACTTAAGATCATAGAGCCGCCTTGTAGAGGGTGCTCTGGCTTGAGAGATAGTGCTCAAAAAGGCCTCAGGGAGACTTGTAGGCTCCCGTCGAGAGACCATACGTGCAGCGCCCACAATTCCGGTGGGGGGTGCCATAGCGTTCTGTTTGCCTGTGTTAAGAGATCTCGTCTCAGTGGAATGGGCCACGGCGCTGTTGAAAGCAGCCGAGGAAGATCTGGAAACCAATGCTGGTTCTGCCAGAATGGGGCCACTAACAGGACTTTGAGCTTCTGCTCCCTGACTCGCCTTATGACCCGTGGTACCAGGGCAGTCGGGGGAAACGCATACAAAAGGAGATTGGGCCACTCGCGGGCCAATACATCCTGTTCCTTTAAAAAATAGATTGGGCAGTGATAATTGTCTTCTGAGGCGAAAAGATCTACTTGCGCCTTGCCGAAGACCTCCCATATTTCCTGAACCATTTGGGGGTGAAGCATCCACTCGTCTGAGGAGACGTTGCTCCGAGACAGCATGTCTGCTCCCTGGTTCAGCCTGCCTGGCACATGTGTTGCTCTCAACGAGCGGAAGTGCAGTTGAGCCCACTTTAGGAGACGTTTCACTAACGTGATAGATGTCTCGACGAAAGACCTCCCTGGTGATTTATGTAAGACACCACTGTCATACTGTCCGAGCGGACTAAGACGTGGTGTCCCTTTAAGACCGGCAGAAGGGTGTGGAGGCCTAAACACACTGCTAGCATTCCTAGGCAGTTGATGTGAAGGCGACTCTCTGCTTTCGACCATTGGTCGAATGCAGGCTGGCTGTCGCACAGTGCCCCCCAACCTGAGTTGGAGGCATCTGTCGAGACCACTTTCCTTCTGAATACCATGTCCAGGGGAACGCCCTGTTCCATCCATTGAGAGTTCTTCCAAGGAATCAGAGCTGTGACACAGGCCTGATCTACCTTGATACGTAGGCGTCCTAGACGCCAGGCTTGAGGAGGAACCTTTGGTTTCAGCCAGAACTGCAGAGGGCGCATTTGAAGCAGGCCCAACTGAAGTACTGGGGATGCCGAGGCCATCAGGCCGAGCATCTTCTGAAAAGCCTTGAGAGGGCGAAGGGCTCCGACTTTGAAGGAGGCCGCGAGCCTGCAAATAGCCTGGGCTCGTTGCGGCGCAACTCCATTCGGGTTGAGTCGAAAACTGCTCCCAGGAATGAAATACGTTGGCTGGGAGACAGCACGCTCTTGGCAAAATTGACCCTGAGTCCTAGGCACACTAAGTGGCTGAGGATTATGGATCTGTGGTGTATTAGCTCGTCCTCCGACTGGGCCAGGATGAGCCAGTCGTCGAGGTAATTCGAGACGCGGATTCCCATCTGTCTCAGGGGGGAAAAGCGCTGCGTCCATGCACTTCGTAAACGTGCGGGGAGCTAAGGACAGTCCGAACAGAAGGACTGTATATTGATAAGCCAATACCTCGAAGGCGAATCTCAAGAATTGCCTGTGACGGGGGGCAATCTGGATATGGAAGTATGCATCTTTCAGATCCAGTGAGCAAAAGCAGTCCTCTGTGCATATCTGCGAGAGGATCTGCTTTAGCGTAAGCATTCTGAACGGCCGTCTCATGAGGGCGCGATTCAGACGTCTGAGGTCGAGGATGGGTCTTAGACTGCCATCCTTCTTTGGAACGAGGAAGAAACGGCTGTAGAAGCCTGACTCGCTCTGTGTTGGGGGAACCGTATCTACGGCACCTTTGCCAACAAATCCCTCACCTCCGTACGCAAAACTTCTACGTCTTTGCTGTGAACTGAGGTGGAGACCCCGCTGAAGCGTGGTGGTCTTCAAGCGAACTGACGTGTGTAACCTCGTTCTATTATGCCCAGAACCCACTTGACACTCCGGGGATGGCTTGCCAGGCCTCGGCCCGCGTGGCAAGGGGTTGCATTGGTTCGAGCAACTGACCGTTATGACAATGGCAGGTTGTGAGGACGCTGTCAGAAAGGGCCCAGGGGTCACAACATTTTCCACTGAGAAAACGAGCCGCCAGCGAGATATAACACTCATCGTCTCAACAAGCGCAGCCTCAGCGTGGGCATGGCCCAGACGCATCCAATTTGAAGCTGTCAGTAATGATCAGTGACAGCATTCTCATTTAATCCACCTAAAAAGATCAAACCGCTCAAAAAGAGGAGTAATGATGATCTTTGTATTAACATATAGGTAGTTTAAAACGCTGCGCACATCCTCTCAGTTCTGCTCGTAGCAGACGAGGGGAGGGGCGGGGCCGTCTTCACTGAGAAACGAGCCGCCAGCGAGACATAACACTCATCGTCTCAACGAGCGCAGCCTCAGCGTGGGCGTGGCCAGGACGCATCCAAATTGAAGCTGTCAGTAATGATCACAGTGACAGCATTCTCCTTTAATCCACCTAAAAAGATCAAACCGCTCAAAAAGAGGAGTACTGATGATCTTTGTATAAACATAGGCAGTTTAAAACGCTGCGCACATCCTCTCAGTTCTGCTCGTAGCAGACGAGGGAGGGGCGGGGCCGTCTTCATTGAGAAATCGAGCTGTGAGCAAAGCAGATCCAGACGTAAACACTCGCAGAGAGAGCTGTCTGTCTCAGAGCATGCAACCTCAGCGTGGGCGTGGCCCAGGCGAGAGGCGCACTGAAATATGAAGCTGTCAGCAATATAGAATCATAGGTGACAGCTTTCTGCTCCGATTTGCTCAGAAGGATAGAGCCGCTCGATAAGGCGAGAGGCGCAGATCCTCACATAACACTGATCAAAGACTGCACAGAGTGACGAACGCGGGGCTTTGCCGGCGTTACGTCACTTAAGTCTGATCGCGCATTCACCGTTTCTTTCTCCGAGGTAACTGAGAGAAGAGAAACGTGAGAAGGGGGAGGCGGGGCGACTCCCGCGAGCGAACATGTCCATACTATTAATAATGAAAGCAGCTCGCCTCTGTGAGCGCGGCATAAGCGACGCATACACGAAAGCAAAGCCGTCAGTAATAGATGTAACAGTGCTTCGCTCTGATCTGCCTGGGAGGATTAAAGCCGCTCGTGTAACGAGTGCATCTGATCCTCGCGAGTAACACACGCTGGCAAATCAATAAAGCTTGCACAATATGTGTCGGCATGAGAATGCTCGTGCATGATTGCTCAGCTCACAACTCGCTGCTGCTTCCTCCGAGATTACTGGGAGGAGAGAGACATGAGAGCTGGAGCGCCTTCTGCGAGCGGACCGGGCTTTCGTAGTGAACGCAGTCCGTCTCCCTAGCAACACACACACACACACACACACAAACAAATGCGAGCTTGTCAGATCAAAGGCAACGGGAAGAGCGAGCACGCGGGCTCACTGCCGGCGTACGATCGTTCAAACCCTGTTGTTTAGTTCCCTGACTCCACTGTCTCTTTCTCCGAGCCTTGCTGAGAGATAAGAAACGGGAGAACGGGGTTAGCGAGCGAAAAGAGCGAGACTCAAACTGTCAGCGACAGCATTCCGTCTCAGTGAGCGGCACTCACTGCCCTTCTACATCGTGCAGAGCCCTGCACGAGCCACTCGCATCGCGACATTTGCAACAACGTCGCTAGAAAATTTGCTCTTTTAGAACTTACTTCTTAGAAATAAGCCCTTTTATACTCACCGGATGGCGGCAGGGGATCAGCTGGGACCGCTGCTGCTGCGACGCTGAAGGCGGCGGAGAAGCGGCTAATCAGACGAGCAGAGAGGGTCTCTCGTTCAGCTTGATCCGCTGCGAAGGCGTGTCAACGGCGAGTAGCATCAAGTCTCGTAGATCAGCAAAGAAGTCGTCGCTGAAGGAGAAGGATCTGAGATCCTATGGCTAAATGCACGCTTATATAGCCAGATACTCCGCCCCTTTTGGCGCGATCGGGCGCGAATCATCGCCATAGGCTCGTGCAGCTCCGCTGCCGAGCCATTGGTTCGTCTTTTTATCACTGCACGAACCAATGGCCGTGCAGTTACACTGCGTTATTGAAATGCTTCAGTCTCAGGAGAAAAGGAGCTTTTCCCATAGCGTCTTCGACGCAGTACGAGTGAAAGTATCGAAAGGGAACACAGGTTGCCTCAATCATTTGTTTCTCAGATTAAAAAAACAAATTTTCTGCCTGTTCTTATTTTAAGGTGCTACCAGATGACTTGGTTGTAGTAGGAGGTCCAAGGTGGGTCTCACAATGGGCTAGTCTAGCTGCAAGTCATATACGGACCGATCCCGAGGGATCCGGAGCTGAACCCACTATGCTTTCCACAGATGAAAAAGGTTCAAGAGCTCTCAAACATCTCAAAAACACTTTGGTTTTGTATTTAAGTTTGATTTTTGACAAATTTTCTTTTGTTTCAACAGCTGATATCAGTGTATCTGAACGCAAAAGAAGGACCCTCCCACAGCTCCCCTCTGAAGACTCTGCTATGGATCGACTGGCTCCTGTTATGAATCCACAAAGCCAATCCAGGCGAAAAGCTCCTTCATCTGAGAAACAGGATCTAGAACTTCAGGAGAAAGTAGATCAGATCAATAGAGTCTCTAAAACTGGGCAAAGAGTTACAGGAATGGCTTCAGCTAGCACAGACATAGATCGGTCCAAAGCGAACAAGCCAGCTCCGCCCAAAATCCAGAGTAAACTTGGTCAACCAGGAGCTCAAGCTAGACAGATTGAGAAGAAACAAGATGATGGGAGACGAAAGAAGGGAGATGAGGACAGAGAGAAGACAGGGAAGCCACTACTGAGGCAAGAGAGCTTTACGGTGGAACGGTCGAGCGCTAATGTTCCTTTAGAGCTCATACCATGCATTGATGGGCCCAGTGCCTCAAACCAGCCCAGGGAAATGGGAGTCATCAATGAGGGCATTGATGCTGCCACCATGCTAAAAGACTCAGAGGCTGTGGCTGCTTTTCTGGAAACAACTTTATCAGACCTTGCAGATCCACTGAGCTACTCCCTGGAGGGGTCTGTCTCACCTGAATCTGACATTGATACGACAAGCACACTCAGCCAAGCTGGAGGAGAAGGAGGACGTAAGACAGTCCAAAGGAAACGGTCAGCCGGAGGTCCAGGCCGCGAAGCAACTAATAAAAACACCAGCGCCACAGAAAGGAAAGGCAAAGCTCAGCCCTCTGGTTCAGCTGGCTCCAGGGCTTGGACATCTCTCGACCTGACAGACGATGACTTGAGCTCTTCTCTTACCCAGGATGCTTCGGTAAAACGACCTCAGGGACGGGGTCAAAATACCAGCTCTAAGCCAGAGCCAACAAGTGTCAAAACAAGAGGAGCAAAGATGAACGTAGCTCCTGCAACTGCCAGCTCAAAACCAACAACCCTTCCACGGCCCAGACCCACACGAGCTTCACTTCTTCGCCGTGCACGGCTGGGAGAAGCTTCTGACACTGACCTTGCTGATGTCGATCGTATGTCTGTTGCTTCAGAGGCCTCTACTGCTAGTTCTGCATCAAGGCCTTCAGCTGGGCGCAGGACCCTCTCTCGAATTGAAGCACTTGCTCAGCCACGGAGGCCACGAGTGGGCTCTCCTTCAGCTCGGAGTGACTCGGAGGCTACATCAGGCAAGATCAGGGGCTTCGTCACACGGCCCGCCCCGGAGAGCGCACTGCGGCTTGGTCTCCGCTCTACAGCGGCCCCCTCATCTGTCACGGCCCCCAGAGCAAGAGCTAACAGCGCTTCCAAACTGCCTGATAAGTGTCTTGGTACTCCCTATGTTCAAAGTACACCTGCAGGTCAGTCTTTCGAGTAAAAATGTACTAGAAAGGATAACTGGCTGAAAAGTAAGTTAAAACAATCTTGTTATATGTCGTCTTTATAGCTAGTGGAAGGTGGCGCCGGGTACCTATCGAATACGCTTCTACCTCAGAGGATGAGTATGGCTCCAACCGCCACCCCACTCAACACGCTCGCCAACGTCCATTGGCTCCACGGGTGACACAACTGGGGGGTTCAGCCCCTGCAACACCCAGCCCCGGAGGCATCTCTATGTTACGACACCAGTCTAGCAGAGAACAGGATGATTACATGAGAGACTGGACCGCCCACAGTGAGGAGATCGCCAGGTAATAGCTAACAGCAAGCATATAGCGCATAGCAATTCTACACAGGTGGAGTTGGGGAAGGTGAAGGGTTTCAAAGGATCTTTAACCCTTTAACTTTCACCCCTAAAAGGAGCTAATGAAAAAAATATTTAACTTAAAATTCTTAAAGCACTTTTTTTTAATTTATGTTATTTATAAAACTCTACCGTATGGTTTGAAGAAAAATAGTTTTAAATTCAGAGAACTATGTCATGAGTTATTTTGCAATAATAAACATTCCTTTAACTTTATTAGTCTATTGGATACATCTCCTAACCTTCAGGGTCCACAAAGCTAAAAAAATATTTTTAAGTATCTGTATAACATGTATAGCAGTATGGCAACGTATATGCTATACCATGTTTTTTATTGACATATCAACCGTACAGTCACGCATGATTTGGATAATTATTATAAATAAACATTTCTTCATTTCTCTTATATTGTTCACTATATTTCTGTTCTTTACCCTTTACCCTATTCACAATAACTTTATGTTTGTACCAAGTAGTTTAACAATAAACTTAATATCATCAGTTTGTGGTAAGGACCCATCATCCTGCACCATCTAGAGTTTCATAACAAAACTTGGCATTCTTATAAAGTTAGCCATGTAATTTTTTTCTTCAAGACTGCTCACTTTTTTAACTTTTTCAATTCAGTCACAAAAAAGTAGATTTGAATCTCCAAAGTTATGCGAGTTTTTAAGACCCAGTCTTAACGTAGTGACTGTGTTTATGCAACTGGCCCCGGATAGAACTAACTATGATGCAATGTGATTTGTTCAAATGCCTGTTTATTAAAGAACATGCTCAGCAGAGGTATTTAAATATTATATTGCAATTTGATGTGCATGTCTGTCTGTTGAGGTGATAAAGTCATATTAATTTGACATTACCTCACTGTATACTGTCAGGGCAAATCACTTCTATAGGAAGTCATTTACACTACCATTTTGTAAAGAAGTATTTAATTCTCAACAAGGCTGTATTTATTGAATCAAAAATACAGTAAAACAGTAATATTGTGAAACTGAAAGTATCTATTTTCTATTTTCAGCATCAAGTATTCAGTGTCACATGATCCTTTAGAAATCATTCTAATATGTGACTCTGGACCACAAAACCAGTCATAAGCAGCAAGGGTATATTTGTAGCTATAGCCAATAATCCATTGTATGGTTCAAAATGATACATTTTTCTTTTATGCCATATATTTTGTAAATTGCCTACCGTAAATATATCAAAACCTAATTTTTGATTAGTAATAATATGTATTGCAACTTTAAAGGCAATTTTCTAAATATGTTGATTTTTTTTGCACCCTTAGATTCCAGATTTTCGAATAATTGTATCTCGGTCAAATATTGTCCTATAATAACAAACAAAAATCTCTCATTTTGGTGATTTGATTGTGTTGCTTAATATTTCTGTCGAAAAAGCAACACATTTTTTTTTTTCAGGGTTATTTGTTGATTAGAAAGCATTTTATTTATTTACTTTGCTATAGATGTCTTTTAAAAAAATCTTACTGATCCTAAACTTTTAAACACTCTAGTGTATGCTGGAACTACTCCCACTGATTGAAACTCAAATTAATAGCTTGTATCAGATCTACAGCTTTGTGGGCAGCGATCCGTCTTGTGGTGCAGCAGCACTGCAGGTCCTTTCCTGTCTTCTCTCCAACTACCACTAATAGCATCTTCATCTTTAGTGATGTTGCTGCCCATCACTGCTTATGCCTTAAAAATGATTTTCAGCCACCTTTGCATTATAAGTAAAATTTACTTTTACTCATAATACAAATAATTTATAGTGAATTGTTGATTTAGATCATTATTCTTTTGCATTTCTTTGTTACAGAATAAGTCAAGACCTGGCTAAGGATCTGGCTATGTTAGCACGTGAGATCCATGACGTTGCCGGAGAGATTGACTCCGTTAGTCCTTCCTCTGCTCCTGCAGCTTCAGTGAGAATACAACAACATCATTACCAGAGCCTTTCATATTTATATGGACCATTTAATTCCTTGGCTGTAGAGATCTATTTTAATACATATTGACAAGGCTTTGAAGGACTGTGGTTTTGCATACTGTGCATTGTTCACAGGATTAATTCAATAGTTAATTAAATGTGTGCTTGCATATTGATGGTTTAAGAGATCATGCTTCAATATTGTTATTTTAATAATATAGGATAATAAGACAATAATGCATGCATGTGGACATGTTTAGCCAGATATGTTTATTTGACTTTTAAATAACAAAAGATTACTGCAGTGTTTAATCAGTAATCTAAGTAATATGCTTGCTGCCTCTCTCAGGTTGAGGGCCGTGTGTTTGAGGATGTTCTGGGCAGCGCTCCAGAGATCACTGGCAGAGGTGTGGAACTAAGACCTCGCGGAGCTATCAGCAGTCAGGATTCCCGCGCCATCCGCCGCAGGACCTGGAGCAGAGAGGAGGTAAATCTTCTGAATCTTGAAAATCTTAAGAGCTTGCATCCTGTTAGTTAACATCATGATTGTATCTGTTACTGGAAGCTCCAATTTATTTTGTTACTTGTGTTCCACAAGAGGGCGCTGAATTTCCTTTTTGTCATAATAGAAAGCAGTATCTTGTCATGTGTCTCTTAATGCATCTTATTTCCTACAGTGACAGCATAAAAGTGCCACTCTCTGCTTATTCTGCATTTACAGGGTGTGCTGGACAGTTTGCTTTTGGCATCAGTCTCCCAGCTATCAGCAAAAATCAAACAGGCTGTGGAAAAGACAGCCAACAAAATCAGGTGCACTGTTTTTTATTTTTTTATTTTTTTATTTTTTTTTATTAATATATTGACAATTTGTAATCAGGTATTGTGTAATCAGTTTGACTGCACAATTTGAATTGTATTGAGGGAATATTTACGCTAATAGTCATTGTGAATCTTTGACCTTGACTCGATATGTTTTTTTTATGTACAACATTTATAGTTTTAGTTCTGGAAGGTGTTCTGGAAGGCCATATTTTGATTTATTACTGTTTATGCAGGATTTTATTCAAAGACAAGGACCGAAAGTGGGAGGAGATTGAAAGCAAACTACGGGCAGAGAACGAGGTGCCGCTCCTCAAGACTTCTAATCAGGTGAGAACAGAATATTTAAAAATAAAAACATGGTCAAATTAAATATTTATTTATTTCAAGTTATATATTTATTTGTTCTTAAATAATCTAAAAATTGAAAGAAAAATAGCTCATAGGATATGTACAGTAAGTGTGCTACATTAGTGGAAAGTGTTACTTTCCTTGTTTGTTATTATGGTTAAAACTAAGTTTTGGGCATGACATATATGTATGTTCAGTTGAGGTCAAAAGTTTACACCCCCCTTTCAGAATCTGTAAAATGTAAATTATTTTACCAAAACAAGAGGGATCAAAATGCATGTTATTGTTAATTAAGTACTGACCTGAATAAGGTGTTTTTCAAAAAGGATGTTTACATATAGTCCACAAGAGAAAAAATAGCTGAATTTATAAAAATTACCCTGTTCAAATTCATTGATTCATGAGTTGTTCCTTGCTCATGAGTCCCTTTGTCTTGAACAGTTAAACTGCCTGCTGTTCTTCAGATAAATCCTTCAGGTCCCACAAATTCTTTGGTTTTCCATCATTTTTATGTTTTTGGACCCTTTCCAACAATGACTATATGCTTTTGAGATCCATCTTTTCACACTGAGGACAACTGGGAACTCATATGCAACTATTACAGAAGGTTCAAATGCTCACTGATGCTCAAGAAGGAAACAATGCATTACGAGCTGGGGTGAAAACTTTTGAACAGAATAGAGATGTGTACATTTTTCATATTTTTCCTACATATTATATATTTTTTTTCATTTAGTACTGCCCTTCAGAGACTACAGAAGATAATTACATGTTTTCCAGAAGACAAAATAAATTAAATATACACTGAACTTCAAATTCAAAAAGTTTTCACCCCTGGCTCTTAATCCATGTTTTGTCGTCCTGAAGCATCAGTGAGCATTTGAACCAACTGCATATGAGTCCCTCCGTTGTCATCAGTATGAAATCTCAAAATCATACAGTCATTGTTAGAAAGGGTTCAAATACACAAAAATGCTGAAAAACCAAAGAATTTGTGGAACCTGAAGAATTTTTCTGAAGAACAGTGGGCAGTTTAACTGTTCAGGACAAAAAAAAAAACACAACTGTGGATCATTCAGGAAACAAGTGTATGTAAACTTTTGATTTTTGAAGGTGATTTTTAGAAAACTATTATTTTCTGTTGTGGACTATATGTAAACATCCTTTATGTGAAATAACTTACTCAGGTCAGTACTAAATAAACAATAACAAGCATTGTGTTTGATCCCCCTTATTTTGGTAAAATAATTTAGAAGATTCTGAAAGAGGGATGTAAACTTTTGACCTCAACTGTATGTATATAGATAGGCTATATAGGACACATAAGTGTGCTACATTAGTGCAAAGTGCCAATAACCTTCTTTGTTTGTAAGTCGTTTAGGATAAAAGCATATTCAAAGTGAATAAATATCCAGTTAAATGTAGGCCCTGCTGAAAAAACCAGCATATGCTGGTTAGGTATGTTTTGGTGCTGGGATGCTGGTTTTAGCTGGTTTATGCTGGTCCTTTGCTGGTTTATGCTGGTCCCTTGCTGGTTTATGCTGGTCCTTAGCTGGTTAATGCTGGTCCTTAGCTGGTTAATGCTGGTCCTTTGCTGGTTTATGCTGGTCATGTTGCTGGTCAAGGACCAGCATAAACCAGCAAAGGACCAGCATTAACCAGCAACATGACCAGCATAAACCAGCAAAAACCAGCAAGGGACCAGCATAAACCAGCAAAGGACCAGCATATACCAGCTAAAACCAGCACCAAAACATACCTAACCAGCATATGCTGGTTTTTTCAGCAGGGGGGGGGGGGGGTTGAGGACATTTTTGAGCAAGATTGATTATTCTTCCATTGACTGTGAAGCTGTCCTGATGTTTTGGTAGATTTCAGAGTTCATACATCACAGCCGCTTCAGTTGAGGATCTCTCAGTTTAATTAGACTGAGCTTTTGACTCATGGTTTGTCACCGTTCAGATTAGGTCTGAGGCGTACCACCTCTGTTCAGTGACAGGCCTGTAAATCTTATGCTGTAATGCAGGCTGGCCTCAGCTGAACTCTTGGAACTTTTGAAATGAAGAATCTGTTAAGCAGTGAAGGAGCACAACAACCGACCTGACAAAAAAATAAAATGGAACACTCTCTACAGTGCTAGAATATTTACATAATGAGTTAACTGAACCATGTTCACAGTTCATAGAATGTTCATTGGCTTATATCTAAGTTCTTGCAGCCTATGATGGTTTTCTATTGACTCTTTTTTATTTGATCACTCTCAGGAGATTTCCTCAATACTTCAGAATCTGAAGAGAGTGGAACGACAGCTGCTAGGTAAGCAGTACTAAGGTGTTCTTGTCTTGTTTATACTTTAAATGTCTGGCATACAATAGCCTAATGAGAATAGAGAAAAAGTTTTTAGCATTTAGTGTCATAATACTGTAACTTTGTGCACTAGTATGATGTGGAAAAGTTTTTGTTTTTCTTTCCATTTTTTTGAAAAAGGTAGACTATAATAAACCTTTTTCTTATTTCAAAGTGTTTACTTGAAAGTCAGCTTGAGTGTGATCCACAGCTTTTTAGTGTATGATGCCCAGTTTTTCTTTGTAACCATTTACAAAGTTGTCAAGTGTATGATGCCTAGAGGCACAAAATCTGTTCAGATTTTAAAAGTCATGGAGTTTATTCCAACCTTTAGAGAGCACTATTAGGCATCATTACCATACCATTTTTGCATTTTTGACAGTTTAATCAGGCATAATTTCCAAACAGTTTTTGACACTCTAACTCTACTATTAAGTGTGGGGTTGGTAAGATTATTTAATGTTTTTGAAAGAAGACTCTGTTATATGCAAAGCTGAATTTTTTTTAGCATCATTACTCCAGTCATCAATGTCACATGATCCTTCTTTTTTTTCCATTATAAACATTTTACTGTCACCTTTTATCTTTTTTTGCCCATTTGCCCATTTGTTTTTGTATGCACAAAAGAGTATATAAAGTGCCTGAATTTAAATGTTCTTCTGATTAAAATACTTTCTTCTTTCTATGATATTTTCTTATTTGAGATGTCATATTTTAAGACAAAGCAGAAGTATCTGTCATAATTATACCTCCATATATAATGTCATAACTAAACATAACATAAACGGAGAATTTCCAACTATTTAAACCCTTTCCAAAAATGATCGTATGATTTTGAGATCTATTTTTTCACACCAGGGGAGTTGATAGACCTAAAGCTCTTCTGGGGCACAGGTCCCCCATTACTCATATCACTTTTCTTTTTTGAAAGCTAGTTGCATTTACAACACAATTAACAGCCATGGATATCTGCGTGCAGTCCTCGGGTTAAACTGCGCTGCTTTTAGAAGCGTTAATTCAGTTATTGCATATAGTTTAATGTCTTTATTTCGGGATTATCAAAGTAAATTATAACTCAAATTTAAGATTTTACTGGGGCACAGGAGATTTGTACTGGGGCATGTGCCCGAGTAAAAAGGGTCTACCGACGCCCCTGTTTCACACTGAGGACAACAGAGGGACTCATATGCAACCATTACAGAAGGTTCAAATGCTCACTGATGCTTCAGAAGGAAACACGATGCATTAAGAGCTGGAGAGTAAAAACTTTTTGAATTTGTGGATAAGGGTAAATTTAACTTATTTTGGCTTATGGGAAACATGTAAGTATTTTCTGTAGCTTCTGGAGGGCAATACTAAACGAAAAAAATATGTTATTTAGGCAAAATAAGAAAAATTTATATATCTTCATTCTGTTCAAAAGTTTTCACCCTCGGATCTTAATGCATTAGGGAGCATTTGAACCTTTTGTAATAGTTGCATATGAGTCCCTCAGCTGTCCTCAGTGTGTATCACTTAAAAAAAAATTAATAAAAAACCCAGCTGTGGATCATTCAGGTAACAACTCAGTATTAGGAATCAAGTGTGTGTAAACTTTTGAATGGGGTCATTTTTATAAATTTCAAATAACATGCATTTTGTATGATCCTTCTTATTTTGGTAAAATAATTACTGTCACTTTTTATCTTTTTTGCCCCTTTTTTCTGTTTTTGAATGCACAAAAGCTGTTCCTCTGATTAAAATGCTTCTTCTTTCTATGTTATTTTCTTATTTGAGATGTCATATTTAAAGACAAAGCAGAAAAATCTGTCATAACTATACCTCCATATATAACGTCATAACTAAACCCAGAGAATTTCATCAAGATACAGTGGGGACTTTAAATGTTTTATATTTATTATAGTAAATGATACAAAAAAACATCTGCACACTATTATCCTCATTTATTTAGAAAGGTCTGACGAAGGTCTTTGACCAAAACGTTGCCACTTTTAACTTTGTCTAAATAAAGGGAGGATAACAGTGTCCAGGTCTTTTTTTTTTTTTTTTTTTGTATCATTTGATGTATCCTTTGATCTTGCACCTGGCCAAGCCACTTTGGATGTGCATATTTTGACCGGTTTGTATTTATTATAGTTTCAGAGAAACTCACTACAACCCAATGTTCTCCACAGAGTCTGTATGCTTTAAGGTCCCAAGAATATAAATCCAAGGCTCGATTGTTTGTTTGTTAATTGACCGAATGATTGATCATTTTTGGTCGCCTTATTGATTGACTATAGATCTAATAAGATACTAATAAATACCTTTTTTCATGACTTTTCAATCTCCAGTGATTGATATAATGGTGGACCCTGATGGCACACTGGATGCTCTGAGCAGTCTGGGTCTGACCAGTCCACTTATGGCTGAGAACAGAGTTAGTCCTGGCTCACAAGGTCCATCTGGCA
Organism: Garra rufa; assembly: GCF_049309525.1. Classification (NCBI taxonomy): domain Eukaryota; kingdom Metazoa; phylum Chordata; class Actinopteri; order Cypriniformes; family Cyprinidae; genus Garra; species Garra rufa. Next base: position 7,772,574 of record NC_133372.1, on the reverse strand, counting down.
ACCAGGCTGTGGACGTGTCCGCTAGTACTGCAGCACTGCCCTCTGCCTATTCAGAGGTCGCAGAACGAGATCTTGGCCTGCAGAAGAGGAGCAAAGAGCAGAACACTGCCAGTCAAAACTAAATTACTCCGAACAGTTTACAATGAGATCCTGCACTGGTTTCCAAAGGCCAGGTCAACAGGACATTTATGTGAATAATGTGAGGTATGCTGTAAAACTTCCTATATGGCATTGCATTTAAAAGTTTGCTTCATAAATTCTATATATCCATGGACGTATTTTCAATGATTAAAGAAAATATTTTGAAATATCGAATCAACTATAACACCCATAGTCAGAATTACTGCACACAAGCATTAATTATTGTAAGTGTTCGTCTTAATAATCGGCAGTACTGTAGATGTGCCCAGGAAGATACTAAGCACATAGCTGTTGGACAAAAAGTGAAATGTGAAAGTGTTAAGCTATGATTTACTTAAAATGGAGACCGTGTTGTGTATGGTCACAGGTTTAGCCAAATTCTTTACACAAGGGGTTCAAAATTACATTCCATTGGCAAATTGACCAGTTGGATGGTGTTTTGATTAGGAATGGCAACATAATATGATTCAAATCAAACCATGTACTTAAGAAAATACACTATATTGTCAAAAGTATTCACTCACCTGCCTTGACTCGCATATGAACTTAAGTGAAATTCCAATTCCTAATCCATAGGGTTCAATGACGTTGGTCCACCCTTTGCAGCTATAACAGCTTCAACTCTTCTGGGAAGGCTGTCCACAAGGTTTAGGAGTGTGTTTTTGACCATTCTTCCAGAAGCGCATTTGTGAGGTCACACACTGATGTTGTACGAGAAGGCCTGGCTCTCAGTCTCTGCTCTAATTCATCCCAAAGGTGTTCTGTCGGGTTGAAGTCAGGACTCTGTGCAGGCCAGTCAAGTTCATCCACACTAGACCCTGTCATCCATGTCTTTATGGACCTTGCTTTATGCACTGGTGCACAGTCATGTTGGAAGAGGAAGGGGCCATCTCCAAACTGTTCCCACAAAGTCGGAAGCATGGAATTGTCCAAAATGTCTTAGTATGCTGAAGCATTCAGAGTTCCTTTCACTGGAGCTAAGGGGCCAAGCCCAGCTCCTGAAAAACAACACCACACCATAATCCCCCCTCCACCAAACTTTACACTTGGCACAACGCAGTCAGACCCAGACTCGTCCATCAGATTGCCAGATGGAGAAGTGCGATTAGTCTCTCCAGAGAACGCGTCTCCACTGCTCTAGAGTCCAGTGCCAGGGTGTTTACACAACTGCATCTGACGCTTTGCATTGCACTTGGTGATGTATGGCTTGGATGCAGCTGCTCGGCCATGGAAACCCATTCCATGAAGCTCTCTGCGCACTGTTCTTGAGCTAATCTGAAGCCCACATGAAGTTCGGAGGTCTGTAGTGATTGACTCTGCAGAAAGTTGGCGACTTCTTCGCACTATGCGCCTCAGCATCTGCTGACCCCGCTCCGTCAGTTTACGTGGCCTACCACTTCGTGTCTGAGTTGCTGTCATTCCCAAATGCTTCCACTTTCTTAAAATACAAATGACAGTTGACTGTGGAATATTTAGGAGCGAGAAAATTTCACGACTGGACTTGTTGCACAGTTCCACGCTGGAATTCACTGAGATCCTGAGAGTGACCCATTCTTTCACAAATGTTTGTAAAATCAGTCTGCATGCCTAGGTGCTTGATTTTATACACCTGTGGCCATGGAAGTGATTGGAACACCTGATTCTAATTATTTGGATGGGTGAGCGAATAGTTTTGGCAATATAGTGTATGTCTGACAGCTTTTACCTCAAAGGAGAATTTTCCATCATAAGTTTATCTAGGATGCATAGAGTTTTTGTTTTTCCAGAACTCTGTGTGGAGACACATATGTGGAATATTTCTCATGTTAAAGCACCAAAACTAATATGAGGAGCAAAGTGACACAATATGCACAGTCTGTCAATATGCAATGATCCAATTGTCAATATATATACACGTTCAAAAGTTTGGGGTCAGAAAGATTTTTATTATGCTTACAAAGACTGCATTTATTTGATCAAAAACATGTATTACAATGGAAAATAACTGTTTTCTATTGTAATATATTTTAAAATGTAAATGTATTCTTTATTCCATTATTCTAGTCTTTTAGTCCTATCATTCAGAAAAATCAATATTTCTTAATCTTCTTACATTAATGCTGAAAGCAGTTGTGCTTCTTAATATTTTTGTGAAAACTGTTTACATTTTTCTGGATTCTTTGATGTATAGAAAGTTTAAAAGAGCATTTATTTGAAACAGATGTTTTTGTAACATTATAACTCAATTTACTGTCACCTTTGATCGATTTAATGCATCCTAGCTGAGTAAAAGTATTAATTTCTTAAAAACAAAAAATAACAATAAAACTGACCTCATACTTTTGAACATAGTATATATTTGAATAAACATAATGCAAACATTTTCATGGCTTTATTTTGCCATTGTTTTTTGTTTGTTTGTTTTTTTGCACCCTGTTTATACAGCAGTGAACCAAAAAAATATATTTGACATATTTTAGTCTAAATATTTACAGCCAATTTCTGCCAAATATTTAATACACCTACTGTGTAAACAGATCTTTAGACATTGAGCCTGACTAACTGAAAATGATTATCTGAAAAACCAATATCGCAGTTGTTTTGCCGTAGTGAGTTTGTGATTTATGAGAATGCTGATATGCCAAGACAAAACTAAACTGTTTTACACTGACCTTTATATTTGAAACATTTTTCAGAGTTTCTTTTTCTGCAGTCTTAAAAACAACTCAGTAATATGTGAAGTGTAAAAATCACAACAGCAATGTTATTTGGACCAGTCCTTCAATTTGATCCTCAGCACTTTGATTATCTTTTGTAAATTGAATCGTAAAACATTCCTCTGCACACCTATAATGTTACTGCTTACCTGTAGCTCTTATAACAGTTGCCATGTTCCATGAACACCCTATTTATATAAGGAAATATATAATAACCAATTAGGAATATTCAAGTTGTCTCTGCCATGTGATAGCTAATAGGAGGGCCTGGATTTACCCAGATGTTAATCAAGCTTGTTATGTCACGAAGTGCCCATTATCAAGGTTAAACATCATGTTATTTTGCACATGCCAATGAATCAACCTGTTCAAATGAGTGTTGTGAACCGGGTACTTTTAACAGATTGAAAATGGCTTGTTTTATGTCAAATGTCTTTGCAGGCCATCTGGTAAGGTAGGTAGCATGGTACTTTTTCTCTCCTTTTAGCTTCCGTCTGCCTCATACCAGTGGTGTTTACACATGAATGTAAAACTAATATTGATTTAATAAAGAACTTTCATATCCCTGGACGCTCTCATAATTTATTTACATACGGTTCAGTAAATTAATAGTGCTTTTTAAATATGCTTAAAATCATGTTCGGTATATATATTAAGATTCTGTTTTGCTTGGAACTGTTGCATTATTGCATTAGGGACTCATATTGACTTTAATATTTAACCTATTATTGGATTAGACAGCTCTCTTGTCTATATGCAAAGTTAAAAACTAAAGCACGTTTGAATGGAATAAGTGATAGCATAAAGCTGCTCGTCCTCTTTATCCTAGTCTACACTCTTTAAACACACACACATTCACTTCGAGGATAAGGCAAGACTGATTTGCACCTTGTGCTCTATGAAGACTTTTAAAATAAATTAAGTTTAAATCCCATGAGGCTTTAGTTCAGGTACTGTAGTCCTGATATACAGCACTCCTTAATCCTCTCTTTTGTTCTATACTAGCCCTGCATTAAACAGGAAGGTGCTGAAGCAAAAAAGCCTGTCAACTAACTTTTTGACTAATCTCAGTATCTCATACAGCCTTATTGTACATTTAAAAAGAGAAATTTGTGTGAAAACGGACTGCGCAGAGTATGTTTTTCATGTTTGTTACATAACTGCTTTTCCGCAGTGTTTGATAATCACGACAAATCAGTCAAACAGCTGCTCAGAAAGGCACACGTCTTCCCGGAGGATTTCGGTTACACTGAGGGACAGGACATTTACATATTCTGTGCATTTGGTCGATGGGCAGTTATTGCTGAGGGTCTGGTTCTGTTTCAAGAGAACAGAGGGTGGAAAAAAGTGCTGAGTCATTGGTTTAATTATGCTAACGGACCAAGGGAGGAGGAATTAGTATTCATGGCAGAGAGCATGTGGGAAAGACCACAGTCTGATGAAATTAGTTAGAAAGCAAAAACAGAGCTCACAGAAAATATACTACGGAGTAAGCTCTGATCTTATCTATTAAGTCAACAAAAAAATGAAAATAAGCTATTATTCATTTTCTAATTCATAACTTACTGTGCTGCCATACATTTATCTTGTTAAATGTCCTGTTTCACATTCACAAATGTAGCTTTGTATAGAGGGTTTTTCACGACGCGTCATCAATCGACCATACTGGTGGCACGAATGCAAACAATGCCACTGAACTGAACGAAACTCGTATTTTTTGCTGAGAAATCAATTATTGTTATATTTTGGGCTGTACTAATCGGTCAGACTGGGAAAAACATTTAGAGTAGCTACTTTAAACTACCAAAAAGTTTTAACTATTCGAGGAGAAGACTGCAAAAACTGTCTGAGGAACAAACAGCGTTTGTGGTGGAATAAACTGAAACAGGATTTCCAGCGCAAGAACCTTGACAACATTCCTGCTTGTTCTTATCATTTCTGGTCAGGTAGGTGAAATATTAGGCGAATAAAAAATGAATACTGCTTGTGTGTATCTTTACCACTTAACTTTAGTTTGTCAAAATATTGTGCCTGTTCCTGCTTACTAAGTCCTTCTTTATGAGATTTAACAGCTTCCACATGGTTTTTCCGTGGTTTAGACAGCATAAATTAGTAGAACAACATATTCAGTATTACATTAACCATGCAAACAATGCTGTTGTTTACATCCGAGTATCTCCAATATAGCCATGCATCCAGGTAACTGACCAAACCCTTACGTAACTGCAAACCCTCTATTGATTTTAAAGGTTGTATCAGCGATTTCTAGCCTAAAACATAAAGTGTCGATTTCAGCTGACCTTTCATCACGATCCGCTCGCTGCCTGCCCCATAAATTGTCTGTGAAAAAACCGCGTCTCTCTGGTCAGCCTAGGGTCCGAGATATGCCAAAAAAAACAATCGGCGCTATCAACACACCACAGATAACCAAACAGTGTTCCAACCAATCAGCGTCAGGGGTTTGGTGTTGTGGACTTTCCTACTGGTGCAGGGATGTGAGGGAGGCGGAGCGAAAGTCCACAACACCAAATCCCTGACGCTGATTGGTTGGAACACTGTTTGTTTTTGTGTGGAAAGGTTGGTAGCAGTGTTGCCAGACGTACGATAATTATCGTATTTGTACCATAATTTCGACCTCTGTACGATGTACGATCAATAATACCACAATGTACGATAATTTCAGAATTTTGTGACACCATGGTCGTTGTAATTATAGAGCTTCTATTCTCAAAGATCTAGCTGTGTGGATCCTACGTCTACCTTCATGATTGTGAGGAGACGTGAACGTGAACGTAAAACGCATGTCTTTCATCCAATCTTACGTCTTCTCAACCAATATCATCGTGGAGAATGGCTCTCTCTCACGAGCACAAGTTAACCTTCCTGTCGCACTTAGGTCATTTGTTTCAAAACTGAGGTTGTTAGTTTAACAATAAAGTATAGAAAATGAGTGCTGAAAAGGATAAATAGCTGTAACATCTAGATTAATAGCTGTATTTTGAACGTTTGACTCGGGTAAAATAATTAGTTTAGCATTGCAATAAGGTATAGAAAATGAGTGCTGAAAAGGATAAATAGCTGTTACATCTAGATAAATATCTTTATTTTGAACGTTTGACTCAAATACGATAATTTTCTCCCAAATACGATAATTTTGAGCTTCTGGTACGATACTTGGACATTTCCAATCTGGCAACACTGGTTGGTAGTACCGATTGTTTTTTTTGGCATATCTCGGACCCTAGGCTGACCAGAGAGACACGGTTTTTTCACAGACAATTTATGGGGCAGGCAGCGAGCGGATCCTGAAGAAAGGTAAGCTGAAATTGACACTTATGTTTTAGGCTAGAAATCGCTGATACAACCTTTAAAGCAACTGTTTGTAGTTTTATGTATTTTTGTGACTTTGGAGCCCCCCACAGTTAAGTGAAATTAACTTCGTAATTATGTGTCTTATTTATAATGGATAGCTAAACGTAAAACTATCCGAAAGAGAGTGAAGCCATTCGCTTCATTGGAGGTAAGCAGTGTTGGGGAAAGTTACTTTCAAAAGTAATGTATTACAATATTGATTTACTCCTTAAAAAAGTAACTAGTTATGTTACTTTTTATGAAAAGTAATGCGTTACATTACTTTTGCGTTACTTTTTAAATCTTGTTTGTTTTTAATATAAAAGGTTATATTTTTGGCAAACGTAAAAGCCTTTTACACCAAAAGCCTCAGGCTTAGAGAAAAGTAAACTCTTCAGCGATAAAAAAAGGAAAACAAATGTTAGATTATCTTGAGTAATTTTTGCTTATTAGTATGGATGAATTGGATCGTCGAAGGTCAGCAGCAAAGACATTGGTTAATAAAATAAGAATAAATACATGAAAGATATCTGCATTATTTAACATATTTAATTATTGCAGGTTTACATTGAATTTCACTGTTTTTATAAATTTTGAGGAATACTGTATCTTCTTTTAGTGAGTGAGATGTATTAATGCATGTTCGCATTTATTCTAGAACTAAACTAACATCTTACGATTTCCCTCAACACGGGGACGAGAGAGCTTTTTAATCAATAAATGGGGGGAAAAGTTACTGGCATTAATTATTTGAAAAAGTAACTAAGATATTTTCTTGTCAATTAAAAAGTAATACGTTACTTTACTAGTTTCTTGAAAAAAGTAATATTATTACGTAACTTGCGTTACTTGTAATGCGTTACCCCCCAAAACTGGAAGTAAGTGTACCATCAGAATTATTTTAAAACTTAGATTTCACTTTTTAATGGTTCTAGAAACAGTCTTGGTCTTTTCTATCAATACACTGAAATGATTTTTCAAGTTATTGTTATAGTTGTTGGAGTGCATTGTACAACAAACTTCAAAATTTTTCATATAATTCATTTCTGAGTGAAAATTGTCTGTACACCATTTTTAGTTTGTTTTTATCTGTTTCTATTGACAGACTCGGCTTCACAACATGACCGCTGCTTGCATTATGAGTTTCATCAGTATTGCATTGACATATTGCTCATCTCAAGGATCATAATAGATTGAAGTACTTCATTGATCACCGGGGAGAAATGCGGCGCGGGGAAAACAAGGAAATATGAAGCAATCAAAAGCAATCACAACTGCTTCCTCCACTGTAGAGTTTTATTACAAAATCATTTCCTCTCATCAGCCAATAATACAGATGGGTATTTGTTTTTTGAATGAGTGTGCAGCACGTTTTCAGCAGACGGCTGGGAACTTCTGGGTGATGTCAAATGAATACTTTATTGAGTTTGCCCGCAGCACTTAAGTTAATATGCACTGATGCCTTTACGTGTGTGAGAGTGTGTTGGACTCGCAGTCATGCATCAGAGCACCACATACACACTGAGCGGAGGGGAGGGTACCAGGTGCAGGATGTGGGGTCTATGCATCCACTCCCACACACTTTCTTAGTCACTGTGCCCACTCAGACTTTGCCAGCCCCTCCCAACAGGACAGGGAGACCCCTTTCTGCCAGCGTGTGGATGAAATCCAAAGAAAGCAGGCTCTCTGCAAGACACAGCTCAGTCTAGCACAGAGTCCAACAGCGTTTGCTGCTAGGACTGGCTTAGAGTCTTTTCCTCTGAGACTGAACTAATTGGGGTGAACGTCTTCTGGAGATAAATTAGTGTTTGGATACTTGACGAAGTGGAAAAATGCAAGATAGGAGGTTTGTTTCAGAGGGTCCAGGGATGAAGCCTCCACCCGAAATGGGGTTCTTCTCCACGCCTCTCGCCCGGCCGGGTAACAGCATCTTCAGCGCCGTCCAGCAGCAGGATTACTCTTCTATGATCTGGCTTAAAAGAAGAGATAGAATGGAACGGGTAAGGCTGACCTTTAACGACTGACCGCTGATATTGACAGTAACTGCTGACTGCTGCCCTTTTCCCCTCAGCACAGAAACCATCCACCTGTAACCATGAACGCACACACAGCACACACTGTCTTGAACTGTCTGTGCGTCTACATGGAGAATATATAGTTTTTTTTGACAAACACTATAACTGCAATTCATTTACTAACTTTTAATGTTATCTAAAGCACTTGAGGCTATATGTCAGAAGCAGTCTTAAGTTTATGTTTTTGGAGAGGAGCTGAGAGAACATGTTCATGTTCAGCTTGTAATGATACAGCCTGTAGCATAAGCGATGACAAAACACTTTCTGATTTTAAATGAAGTCCAGCTGCATAAAAATCAATCTCACTAGACGCTCAAGAGTCTTGTCTAGCTCACCCTTAAGTAGGAATATATTTATATGTAGATAGATAGATAGATAGATAGATAGATAGATAGATAGATAGATAGATACAGTTGAAGTCAAAAGTGTACATACACCTTGCAGAACAGTGTTAATTATTTGACCAAAATAAGAGGGATCACACAAAATGCTTGTTATTTTTTATTTAGTACTGACCTAAATAAGCTATTTCACATAAAAGATGTTTACATATAGTCCACAAGAGAAAATAATAGTTCTCACAAATTCTTAGTTTTTTCAGCATTTTTGTGCATTTGAACCCTTTCCAACAATGACTGTATGATTTTGAGATCTATCTTTTCACACTGAGGACAACTGAGGGACTCATATGCAACTATTACAGAAGGTTCAAATGCTCACTGATGCTCCAGAAACACGATGCATTAAGAGCCAGAGGGTGAAAATGTTTTAAATTTTAAGATAAGGGTAAATTTAACTTATTTTGTCTTCTGGGAAGTAAGTATTTTCTGTAGCTTCTGAAGGGCAGTACTAAAAAAAAAAAAAAAAAAAAAAAAAAAAGATATTTAGGCAAAATAAGAAAAATTTTAATTTTAATTTGTCAAATTTGATTTGATTAATTTGTTAATTTAATCAAATCTTCATTCTGTTCAAAAGTTTTCACTCCCCGGCTCTTAATGCATCATGTTTCCTTCTGAAGCATTAGGGAGCATTTGAACCTTCTGTAATGGTTGCATATGAGTCCTTCAGTTGTCCTCAGAATCATGCAGTCATTGTTGGAAGGTGTTCAAATACTCAAAAATGCTGAAAAAAATAATAATTTGTGGGACCTGAAGGACTCATGAACAACTATCACTAAACAAAAAACAAACAAACAACAACAACAACAACAACAAAAACAGCTGTGGATCATTCAGGTAACAACATATTAAGAATTAAGTGTATGTAAACTTTTGAACGGGGTCATTTTTTTTTAATTCAACTACTATTTTCTCTAGTGGACTATATGTAAATGTATTTTATGCAAAATATCTTATTCAGGTCAGTACTAAATAAAAAAATAGCATGCATTTTGTATGATCCCTCTTTTTTTGGTAAAATAATTAGCAATTTGCAGATTAGCAAGGTGCATGTAAACTTTTGCATTTACTTTTTAAATGTAACATCTTTAGAAATGACTTTAACATGTACAGGTATATGTTATTTAAAATCTAATAACACAATTGATTGATTTATTTAAAGGTTATTCTGTGTAATTCAGCATTTCATTCATTTTGACAATTTAATCAAATAAGAAAATACCAATCTGAAAGATAAGGATATCCATTTAAAACGATGCCATAACGGTAATAAACAATCAACTCGGATTGACTGATTTCCACTCAGTTGACCTATAGGTAATGGAGAATAATGAAAATGTCTGAAATGTAATCTAACTGATCTAACTAAAAATTGAATAATATTTACACCAGCAATCGTAAAAAAGCAACATAACAGAGGGGAACTAATCTTTCCTAATCTGGAGCAGATAATTTAGCCTCTAACCATGTTGCTTTCAACTAAAAACTATTTTTATGATACAATTATAAATAGATAACTGTCCACAAATCTCCCACATACTTTTTAAATGTATTTTAAAACATAAAATATATACAATGACAAAATATTATTTTATTATATAGATTCTGAATATTAATATGTATTATTATTAATTATTGCAATTGTTTATATGAGAATTATTGTATTATTGTCATTATAAATTAAATCATTTAACATCAAAACAAGTCTGTTGAAACAAATCTGAAACAGCTGTTCAATAAATGTGCTGAAATGAGGTTTAGTGCCATCTATGGTCAAGATGAAAAAGGATGGGTAGATCTTACCTATTTTCCCCCATTTTACAGCATGCCAATTTCAAAATAAAGTCAAAATATTATACATTAATCTTATATATAAATATATTATTCTTTATATTTATGGAATGTTTAAAACTTTAAAACACACAGTTAATAATTTAGGTGACAGGGCTTAAGCATTCAAAATAATATCTTATTTAAATTGTAAAATATGCAGATTTAAATACATTTAAAATGTGAGTGAGATACTGTATTGCAGTAATGAGGATCTAGAAGGAATCGTTGACAGTGATGAGAATTACTATAAAAAAGGAGCAAAACTTCTGAGAATTTGATCATGAAAAAAAATCTGAAAAGTCTTAAAAATAGGCTTCATTTTCCATATGCAAAAAGTGATTTCTTTTCTTTTTTGAATTCTCAAAGATTCTTTTGCAGTTGGGCTGATATGTGGCCTGGTTGAGTTTTGTGAGATTGACATATATCTGGATGATGCTATAGCAGGCTGCAGTAACCCAGAGCATTTCGTCATGTTCTCTGTTAGCTGTGTACTGTAGCAGGCACTCTCATTTGGCTTGCTGGGTCTCCCTCGATATGTCTTTCTCTCTCTTAGTGAAATGAGCCACTCGGGAGTTGTGGGGAGGGAAGTGTGCTGTGTGCTCTGCCTTCCCCGATAAGAATTGATTACCTTCTCTGCTTCTCTGTCCCTGTGTTTCTTTAATATAAATATAAATCATGCTCAGTGCTTAATCTTCGACTTCTCCTTCAACCTAAAACCCAATTACATAACCAGGCCACTATACCTGTAAATGTAGCACCTTTAGATGGTGTAAAAGTGTAGTCCTCGATCAAAGCAGAGGTTTCGTTCCTAGCTCTATAGATCTTGCTGGTTAAATGAGCTCTGTTTAGCCTTTGGGTTCAGACGGAAGTCTTTGAGATAAAGCTTTGGATGTTTCAAGTATTCTGCTCAGGAGGGACATCTTGTCCTTAGACAGCCCGTTCACACACACACACACACACACACATGTTGGGTTTACATGTTTTATGGGGACATTCCATAGGCATAATGGTTTTCATACTGTACAAACCATATTTTCTATCGCCCTACACCTACCCTACACCTAAACCTAGCCCTCACAGGAGATTGTGCATACTTTTACTTCCTCAAAAAAACTCATTGTGCATGATTTATAAGCCTGTTTCCTCATGGGGACCTGAGAAATGTCCCCACAAGGTCAAAATCTACTGGTATTCCCATCCTTGTGGGGACATTTGGTCCCCACAACGTGATGAATACCAGGTACACACACACACACACACACACACACACACACACACACACACACACACACACATAGAGACTTTTGAATGTCAATCAGGGCTACAAAAAGCTGTCATTAAAGAGAAAGAAGAAAATATATAATGGTCTTTAACTAAAACGTAATTCATATTTAGTATTCGCAAAAGCTATGTTAGCTTTTATATTATAAATGAATTAACCTGGTTCTGACTGAAAAGTTTTAAAGGCACTGAAAAACAGCCTGTCAGAGAAAATATAACTTAGATTTCATGACTTTGCACAGAGTTCATGTATTAAAAATATATAATTCAACTCTGTTGACAAGACTCAGCACTGAACTGACATGTAATCAATACATCTTTTTCGAATGATTTTTTCTTAAAACTTGGATGAATTAATACATGATGCACATCAATATTTATACAGAACTTAAATCACGCACACAGAATGTCAAAAAGTGCTGGTGCCGAATTAAATAGCAGACAAATCTTATGTAAAGTAATTATATTTACTTTTCACAATTACAGTATTACAATTACAGTGCTGACTAATATTGCTTATAATACTGACCACAGTTTAAAGTAATTATTTACTTCAACATTAATCATTGTTGAATAGCAATTTCAGTAGTAATTAATTGGGCAGTAGGATATTAACAAGCTAATTCTTGATAATCAATAATACTAATGGCAGAAAACAAATACTTAACATGTCATTGGGATAGAAATGGGATAGCAGGTATTCATAACATCTTGTACTCAGTTGAGTTTGGTGGCGGTTGAAGGGAAAATGCGGGCTTTCTAAAGGGATGATGGCAAACACGCTGTGAATGGAAGTAGGTTGAGTCACAGAAGTGTGCTGGGTTTCCATCTCGCGGTGAATCGCTGATTGTGTTTCAGTAGCAGTAATCGATTTCCTCGTTGGCCAGAACAATAGCGCTTCTGCAGGGAATGTAAACCTGAGAGAGTGGAACAGCCAAAGACAGAAAGAGATCAAAGGGACTCGGCATTTGTTTGAGGCAATGTAGCACATTCTGAAACAATGTATAACATAAAAAAAGTGTAAATGTCTAAAGTACTGTGGAATGTGAAAGAAGTCTGAAGCGAAAAGTTAGACCCCAGTTATTATTTTAACATTCATGGGGCGGGAATGTGACTAAATATTTAACCGAGACGTCATTCACTACCCTCTCCCATCCTTCATTCTTTAAGTTTGACAGTATTCCTCAATCTATTCATTATAATCAATATAACAAGTGTTTAATAGCGTAAGTATACTTTTCGTGCGCAAAAATATGTAAATATCTGATGACTAAATACATGCAATTCATCTTTATTCCTCTAGGCACTGTTTAATGGTCAATAATGACGTTATGTTTTACTCATAATAACTATGGCAGGCATAAAACGAAAGATTATCATCAGCAAATTTGAGCTGGATTTGAATGGCTTTACTGCAGAGCAATTACTGTACGCAATAACAAATAAACATCACTGTCATTTGATGGTGGATGTGGTGAATAAGCTACCGGCGATCAAAATATTGACTTTGAAGTCG